>NC_090265.1:1681034381-1681201881 GCF_040414725.1 Anabrus simplex | reverse complement strand
GCTGAAGACCCCAAAAATTAAAATAGTAGCCCATATTTAAGCCTCCTCTTCTATAATTAGTGTTCTACAAACTGAAAAGCTTCGAAGTTACATTAAATAAGGCAACACGAAAAAGTATGGCTTCCTTCTTAACAACAACAACACAACAACAAATCTTTGTACTCTAGTTATGTATAATACTACGCTCTATACAAAAGTTATCAGACCATTTTTATACGCATATCTGTATTACAAATGAGCGAATTTACTTTCTTAAGAAAGGTCGCCTTACCTTGCGTTAGTCTATTATTTATGTCTTCCTTACTTCTGCCATCGTTTGTCATTCTACACTGACTTAGCAGATGTCATGGGATAGTCACCTAATAGCGTGTGGGGCCTCATCTGCCCTGCGAACTGCAGTGAGACGCCGTGGAAGTGAGTCGACAAGTCCCTGGTAGTCCTCTGGACGCAGCTGACACCAAATCGTTTGCAGAGCGGCCGCCAATGCCGGTCTGTTCGTGGGTGCAGGATCCATGGCACGAAGCCTGCGTTCCAGGACATCCCAGATATGCTCGATAGGGTTCATATCGGGGATCCTAGGTGGCCATGGCAGTCGTTGGGCCTCCGCTGCATGTTCCTGGAACCATGCCCGGGCGACGTGGGAGCGATGTGACGGCGCGTTATCATCTTGAAACACCACTGAACCGTCTGGGCGCTGGAAGGCCAAAAATGGGTGGAGATGGTCCCCGAGCAGCACAACATACTGCGTACCATTCAAAGTATCTTCCAGAACAACTAGGGGGGGGGGGGCATTCCATACCAGGAAAATGCTCCCCAGACGGTAACAGAGACACCAGCGCCCTGGACCATAACTTCGAGGTAGGCGGGATCCATCGCTTCATGTGGTCTGCGCCATACACGGTGCCTCCCATCGGCATGGTAGAGTTGAAATCGTGATACGTCCGACCATATCACGTTACGCCATTGTTCCAGTGTCCATCCCTGGTGACTGGCGACAAATGATAGTCGTTGTGCCCGATGACGTTGGGTTAACTGTGACACCCATGTGCGGCGCCGGCTCCCATACCCCATAGAACCCATGTTCCTACGAATTGTCCACTGGGAGACGTGTCTAGCACGGCCTGTGTTGAATTGAGCCGTGATTTATTGCACGGTTGCCCGTCTGTCACTACTGACAATCCGTCTCAGATGTCGCCGGTCACGGTCATCGAGGGTGGCTGGACGGCCGGTCGTTCGTCTGTTGTGGACGGTGACACCCGCATTCAACCATTCACGATACACCCTGGACATGGTTGATCGTGTGAAGCCGAATTCCGGCACCATTTCCGAAATCGCAATCCACATCCGTCGGGCACCGACCACCGTACCGCGTTCGAACGGTGTCAGCGCACGACGACGTTCCATGTTACACCTGTCACATGCACAGCCACTGCCCACAAGGTCTCCTATACAACTGCCGCTGGCTCAGGGGGCGTGTGGTGCGCAGACAACACACCTGCGCATCAGTGCTCCGCTATCCCATCACATTTGCTCAGTCAGTTTACTCTTAGAGTGAAATGAAATGGCGTATGGCTTTTAGTGCCGGGACATGTTCGGCTCGCCAGATGCAGGTTTTTTGATTTGACACCCGTAGGCGACCTGCGCGTCGTGATGAGGAAGAAATGATGAAGACGACACATATACCCAGTTGCCGTGTCAGCGGAATTAATCAATGATGGTTAAAATTCCCGACCCTCCCGGAAGTCGAACCCGGAACCCCTGTGACCAAAGGCCATAACGCTTACCGTTTAGCCATGGAGCAGGACACTCTTAGAATAACGAGAATGCTATACCGTACCGATATTAATCGACGATTTCCAAGACCGAGATCGATTAATTTCGAATATTCGTGGATCTCATATCTGTTCACCACACTGTGTACATTCCATGTAAACGTAAAATCCGACACAAAACTAGGAATTTAATCTTGAAGCACGAGAGTAGTAGGAGAGTATCAATTCGAACATGTCGGCAGTCTACTTTCATCTCGGAAGAAAAACAAAAAGCCTACGGCTTACCGGGATGGCTTAAGATAATAATAATAATAATAATAATAATAATAATAATAATAATAATAATAATAATAATAATAATAATAATAATGAAATGTCGTATGATTTTTAGTGCCGGGATATCCCAGAATGGGTTCGGCTTGCCAGGTGCAGGTCTTTCTATTTGACTCCCGTAGGCGACCTGCGCGTCGTGATGAGGATGAAATGATGATGAAGACAACACATAAACCCAGCCCCCGTGTCATTGGAATTAACCAATTAAGTTTAAAATCCCCGACCCGGCCAGGAATCGAACCCGGAACCCTCTGAACCGAAGGCCAGGACGCTGACCGTTCAGCCAACGAGTCGGACATAATAATAATAATAATAATAATAATAACACATAGTGTACTTGTAAGGACTTGCTCATTTTCTCCTAGAGATGAGATCAACTACAGTATGGGGTTAGTCCGCTATTGCTTCCCCTGCCTCATCGGCTTCTACTAGACTAGGCCTACTTGTTTTCATACATTCTTTCTCGCATTTCTTTCTTTCTTTCTTTCTCTTCTTCTTAATCTGTTTTCCCTCCAAGGTCGGTTTTTCCCTCGGACTCAGCGAGGGATCCCACCTCTACCGCCCCAAGGGCAGTGTTCTGGTGAGATATTGGGTCGGGGATACAACTGGGGAGAATGACCAGTACCTCGTCCAGGCGGCTTCACCTGCTATGCTTGTGGGGGTTGGGAAGATTGGAAGGAATAGACAAGGAAGAGGGAAGTAAGCGGCCATAGCCTTAATTAAGGTAGAGCCCCAGCACTTGCCTGGTGTGAAAATGTGAAATCACGGAAAACCATCTGCTCGGCTGCCGACAGTGGGGTTCGAACCCACTATCTTCCGGATGCAAGCTCACAGCCGCGCGCCGGTCGCCGCACGGCTAACTCGACGGGTAAATATTGATTTCTAAGATGATTTGTTATCACCAGTGGATTCTAAATGCAAGAACGCTTGTAAGCACCAGACGCATGAGCTCGCAACACGACTGACGCTTATAAACGTGAAATAGTTTAACGAGTATTTAGCACCTTTCAACTACTCTTGGTTACAGGAGAAGCTGAAGTTGCGTAACTTTAGCACGTGCCAGGAAATCTTGAAAGGGATTTCCGCATTTGAATGCCATTAACTGCTGTCCAACTCAGCCTGAATTCGATCCCGCAGAGCGCAGAATGCAGGCACCTAAATATTTACCCTAAGTCTTTTAATCTTCTTGAAAATCCCCTTTCAAAGCAACCTTCTAGTGATAATTAGTAACCAATAAACCTCTAGAATTACTACCTGGAGTCGTTGCTTACACAAGTCCTCAATAGTTTCAAAGCCAGGCAAATTACTGTTTCACTTTCAAAGCCAGATAAATCTAAGAAATGTCGGTAAAGTTTATGATTTAGTTACCTGATCGAGAAACTAGAAGAAGTTAAATATTCTAACCTCACTTTGATTTCATGCAATACAATATATCCTACACTATTTCATCAATTTTTACTTTTAAGTTATGATTAGATATCACGATGACTAAGAAATGTGTATTTTACACTGTTTCAAAGCGGGAAACATCCATTCATGCAGTTTCAAATTCAGACACATAAAAAAAATCCCAATCACTATAAAATCCTTGAATTACTAAACGTCTGTATTTGAGTCATATCTGTATCCATCTTGTTGCAAAATATTACCAGAGTTCCATTTTTAAACTTGTTCATACAATAGACTTATAACATTCTACACTGACTGCAGAGCAAATGCAACACCAAGAAGGAGTGGTCAGAACTTTATGCCAATTGCAGGGTAGACTGACGTCACTGAGGTATGCTCATGATGTGAAATGCGCCGCTTCGTACCGTACCGTGATTTCTCAGCCGACAGTCATTGTAGAACGTGTTGTCGTGTGCCACAGGACACGTGTATAGCTAAGAATGCCAGGCCGCCGTCAACGGAGGCATTTCCAGCAGACAGACGACTTTACGAGGGGTATGGTGATCGGGCTGAGAAGGGCAGGTTGGTCGCTTCGTCAAATCGCAGCCGATACCCATAGGGATGTGTCCACGGTGCAGCGCCTGTGGCGAAGATGGTTGGCGCAGGGACATGTGGCACGTGCGAGGGGTCCAGGCGCAGCCCAAGTGACGTCAGCACGCGAGGATCGGCGCATCCGCCGCCAAGCGGTGGCAGCCCCGCACGCCACGTCAACCGCCATTCTTCAGCATGTGCTGCGGCCGGTGGCACTCCCGTACCTTCAGGGGCTGCCCAATGCTCTGTTTCAGCAGGATAATGCCCGCCCACACACTGCTCGCATCTCCCAACAGGCTCTACGAGGTGTACAGATGCTTCCGTGGCCAGCGTACTCTCCGGATCTCTCACCAATCGAACACGTGTGGGATCTCATTGGACGCCGTTTGCAAACTCTGCCCCAGCCTCGTACGGACGACCAACTGTGGCAAATGGTTGACAGAGAATGGAGAACCATCCCTCAGGACACCATCCGCACTCTTATTGACTCTGTACCTCGACGTGTTTCTGCGTGCATCGCCGCTCGCGGTGGTCCTACATCCTACTGAGTCGATGCCGTGCGCATTGTGTAACCTGCATATCGGTTTGAAATAAACATCAGTTATTCGTCCGTGCCGTCTCTGTTTTTTCCCCAACTTTCATCCCTTTCGAACCACTCCTTCTTGGTGTTGCATTTGCTCTGTCAGTCAGTGTATATTTCTCCTGTAAAACTCGCAGTTATGACTTATATAATTTATAATTTTTTCAAAGTAAATTTGAGGTAGGTTACGTTTTATTTACTGAAAGGGCCACGAAGGTCTCTTCAGTGCGAAATGCTGCTGAGAACGTGATATTAACACATGCCTTGTGAGCTTCGTTCTTGAGCAATTAATCAGTGACATCCTGAATTGAGAATTCCATTTATCATCTCCACACTAAGAAACAAGAAGCGAGTTACAAGCTTGGTTCTTCTCATTAGTGTGGGTCATTTGTATTTTGTGACTTCCCCGCATGGTTCTGTGATTAGGTTTTCTTAATTGAGCGCCCAAAAATATCCCCAGTCAGAAGATAGGGGATAACTAAACTTTTTGTTGTAAATCATATCCAAGAAGGTAGACACCCATTAAAAACATATCCTCACTAATAAATCAAATAATTCAGATACACAGAGCATTGTTTTTCAAATGGGATACGTTTATCTACTAGCACAGTGATTTTTAAGGAGGAAGGGTTCCCGAAGCTCCGTTTGGAATTCTGCGAGTGACTCGTATTCTCCTATCAGAACGATCATTTTATGAGGTAATTCTGTCAGAAAATAATTGGTTATAAATGGGACGGATTGTTTTCGATTATTGTATATATATGCGAATAAGCCCATTAGGACCATGCAAAGTACTTAGAGTCGTGGATTTGCCTTCCTTTTATTCCTTTCATTATTTTACTGTGGGTTTCCTTATGTCTTCAGATCAGGTTTTTCCATTCTTCTTCTTTGGTCTTTCCTCTTGATCAACTTGCCATTTGTGAATATTGGATCTGAAGATTACCCTGTTTTGGACATCTGCTGGTGTAATTCCTGCCTGTTTCAACTCGATTTTGATTTCGCCAATCCATTTCAGTGTGTCTGTTCTAGTTTTACTCCTGTTTTCATAGAATTCGACTATTTGTTTGGTAAGTCTGTAAGAATGCATTATTTTAATATGTTCATAGAATCTTAGCCTGCGTTTTCTAATGTCACTGGGAATATCTGTATATTGTTTGATTTCCCGTTTACCTCTAAGTTGGTATTGTCCGTTGGTGACATTTGGGTCTAGAGTTTTTCTTAGATTTTGCGTTGCTTTTTCTCGATGTTTTCAATGTTTGTTTTCGTGTTCAAAATTAGCGTCTCTGATCCATAAGACATTCTGGTTGACTGTATTGTAATGTCTTTGTTTTGTGTGCTGTGGATATACATTTTTCATATAAATATATAAATATATTGGGTTAGTCGATATGCAATTTCCATCTTTTGGCATCTAATTTCATTGGCTTTTGTTTCGAGTCCATTTTCCTGAATTTTTTCACCAATATATTTAAATTGTGATACTCGTTTACTTTTTCCATATTTTGTCTCCATGAATTCTGGTGCTTGTTTGTTGCATGCAATGTATTCTGTCTTTTCAAAAGATATCTGAAACCGGTATTTTTTTTTTCGCAATTAATTTCAGGAGTTCAGTATGATTTTGGGCTGTTGAAATGTCTCGTTTTAATATTGCTAGGCTGACCGCAAATACTTGGCAATCTATCGCTAGTTTTCCTCTAAATAATGTGATTGGTTGGTGAATTTTGAGGACCAATTTCTGTTTGCGCCATTCTCTTATCACTTTTTCAAGAACGCAGTTTAAGAGTCAAGGTGAAAGTTATTATTATTAATTCGTAATACCCAACTAAGAAGTGCATTTGAATTTATTTAGTACATTGTTTCTTATTTTATTCCCTTCATTCGTCCACTGAGTGTCTTCCTGCGTTCTTGCGTTCATCCTAGATATTTAGGTTTCTGTACAAATTTATGATTGCTTGCTAAACTTCTAAATTTTCTTCTATCTTGAATGGTTTCTTCCCTAATAACAATTTATTCTGGATCGTTTATTTCCACTAACCAACTGCTGCGATTTTCCAGCGATAGTGGTACGTTTACAACTTTCTTTGTCAGCCTGTTGTTATCCATTCCAGAGGCGTAGCCAAGGAGGGTTTACTGGTGGTTAGAACCCCCCTCCTCCACCATGGAAGTTTTATAAAAAGAAAATAAACTGAAACTATCAATAATCAATAAACAAAATAAACATTCGGAGACATAAGTGTAGAATAAACAGATCTGTTGAATCTATTTTCTAAGAATCATCGAAAGTTGGAATCTAGATCGTAAACTGAACATACCATACGCTGTAAAACTGTTGACCTTCTTTGTGTTGTTCTTGTTTTGTATTTTAATGTAAGGTTTTGTAGTGTACTGTAGTCTGAGTTCACTTGTATCAGTGTCCTAATAATGGCAAGTCTTACATGCGCTCACAACGGACGCAAAAGCATCTTCATTGGGTTCTATCTTAACTTTGTAGTTGTGACCCCCCCCCCTCCTTCTCCTTTCGCCAGTCGGCCGATCCTAGCAACGCTACTGATCCATTCTGTGTGGGTATCCATAGAATTTTAATCACCTTTTCCTTTTTTTTTTCTAATTGTAGGTGTAATTTCATCCATAACTTGGTAAATTTAATGTGGCTTTTTTTCCATCTAAATTTAAGTTTCATATTTTGGGCCTAGTATTTTTTAAGAATGTACATACTGTATATATTTACAAGTTACTTCTACGTCACACCGATATATATAGGTCTTATGACAATGGGATAAGAAAGGGCTAGGGGTGGGAAGGAAGCGGCCGTGGCCTCATTAAGGTACAGCCCCAGCATTTGCTTGGTGAGAAAATGTGAAACCACGGGAAACCATCTTGAGGGCTACCGGCAGTGGGATTCGAACCCACAATCTCCCGAATGCAAACTCACAGCTACGCGACCCAAATTGATCGGTTGAGTGGTCAGTGTCTTGGCTTTAGCTCCTAGGGATTGTTGGACCGATTCCCGTCTGGTTCGTAGGATTTTGATCATGTACATTCCACACCTGTCCATGTTGCCAAGGAGGAGCCATTTCCGGGACACGTGACCAGCAACTACAGAACATTTAGTTTAATGATTTTATTTACTATTCTTTAACTAATTTGCACCTTCACTGTAAATAACTTAATTTTGGTAGTTGTATATTTAAATACAGTCAGTGTCCTGAAGACTGCAGTGAAATTTATGACTTTTAGGGTAAAGTGTTTAGAGTTTCAACCCAAAAATAACAAATCCATTCTTTTTTCTTGAATATTTCTAAAACTGCGGAAGTTTTAACATAAATACTTCGTAAAATAATGCACTTCTTCTGTCCGAATATAATAAAAGTTCTAAAATGAATTTTCTTTTGAAATTTTACACTCTGAATGTTTTTCTTGTTTGCTTCAAAACCGGGCGAGTTGGCCGTGCGGTTAAGGGCGCTCAGCTGTGAGCTTGTATTCGGGAGATAGTGGGTTCGAACCACACTGTCGGCAGCCCTAAAGATGGTTTTAAATAGTTTCCCATTTTCACACTAGGTGAATGCTGGGGCTGTACTTTAATTAAGGCCACGACCGCTTCCTTCCCACTCCTAGCTCCTTCCTATCCCATCGTCCCCATAAGATATGTCTGTGTGAACTAAAGCAAACTTTAAAAAAATTCGTGTAAAATTTTTCTTTTGGATTTGGTACCTATTGGAAATAAGCTTGTCATTTAGGAAGGAAGTCTCCTAAGTTAGATGTTGAGTTTAAGTTGAAGATTTATCCATTTTTCATAAGAAACCTCGATACGTCTAGTGTATTGTAGTTCCTAGTGTATCGATGTTTATCAGTGAGTTCCAGAGATATTTACCATATCCTAGCATAGCCAGCTCGCCGAGAAAGTCTTGTCATCTGACGCTGTAGCAGTCACGATCGTTCTGTAGGTCTGCACTTCCGCGTTCCGCCTGATTGTACACGGTACGACCATCTGGTTCATAAACATCAAGATAATGGCAGAAAAACACAGAAATTTTGCCGATAATTTACATATCTACCTGGTTATTTTGCCGATATGGTCTAGATTTTATGATCTCCTCAAAGACCAAGCTGAGACGCCATCAAACGATAACCAAAATTCATAGGGTCATTGGACTCCCAACATGTGCTTTACCAGAATTTGATCTACCATCAAGCGCATTATCCTACAGCGAGCAGCACTCTGATGAAGTTTGAATAGGTGAACTCTGAACCGTTATCTGTTGTAAGCTAAGACAGTTTTACCCGGTTTCCCAGTTTATCGACTTACAACGTAAAATTACGGCCATTGAAAATATTCCTGTCATTAACATTTTTATTTCGTCTCGGGTCAGAATTCGACGGCGAAGACTGTATGTGACTTTTCGCATGTTCACGCAAAAAATAAAAAAGTAAGAAGAACGAAAAGATAAGTGGAAGCTGAGTTGGATTTGGAAGAAGTTTTTCTTTAGAAGAAATGTAGGAATACATGAAGGAGGATCGAATTAACAAAGATAAGCCCAAATACACGGCTCTTGTAGACCTAGAGAAGGCATTCTATAATTTTGATTGGACCAAGCTATTTGATATTTTGAGGGTATCGGTGCCAGATACCGAGAATGAAGAACTATCTACTATCTGCACAAAAGTCAGTCTGCGGTGATAAGCATCGATGGTTACGGAAAATAAACAGTAATCCAGAAAGGAGTGGGGCAAGCGCGCAGTTTGTCCCGCCAGTATATTCCAGTATTTCTGTTTTGAATACTTGACGAACATTATTCCAGGAGGGTGTAGTCGTTCTAAAAGAAGGAAACAGAATGACTTCAGGGTATTCTATGTTCCTCTAATTTAATATTTTATCACATTATTATGAAAATATAATTCACCTCCCACATGGATAGACATTCTACGAATATCCGCAACAAACATTACCTTTTAGGTCCAATTTTTCTGAAGAAGGTGTAAATTTGGTAGTAAGGGACCGTTGTTGCTTTTGTTGTCTCTCAGTCCGAGGGGTGATGTGAGCCAGCCCTCCATTCCAACCCTATTTTGCGCTAAACTGTTCATTTCTACATAACTGCTACATCGTACATCTACTCTAATATGTCTGTTTTATTGATTGCTTAGTTTATCCCTGCTTATCTCACCTCCTACACTTCCTATAACATAACTGAACTTGTTCTGGGTATCTAAAATTATTTTTTCTCAGGCTCGAATTTTGCTAAAATCTTTCTCACCTCACAAATTAAATTTAGAATTCAGTATATCTAGATTTGTGATTTGGTTAACTTTTTTATCTTCAGCAACCTTCTCCAGCACCATGTTTCAAAATCTTCTCTCTTTCTGCGCTACTTATTTTCCAAGTTTCACTTCTATGCAATATTACATCCCACACAAAAGTTTTCAAAATATGTTTAAAATGTGTACGGTATATTTGATGTGAACATTTTTTATAAGAAAGAGCTTCCTTACTTGTATAATCTGTACATTATGTCCTCATTACGTCTGCCATTGTACGTTATTCCAAAGTTCAGAGTAAAGATTTTAATTTGCCTATCTTAGCATTCAATTCCTACTCTGCGAACCATGTGACCTTGCCGCGGTGGGGAGGCTTGCGTGTCCCAATGATGCAGATAGCCGAGCCGCAGGTGCAACCATATCGGATGGGTATCTGTTGAGAGACCAGACTAACGAATGGTTCATCGAAAGGGGGGTAGCAGCCTTTCGGTAGTTGCAAGGGCGGCAGTCTAGATGATTGACTGATACGGCCTTGTAATAATACTCAACATGGCTTAGCTGTGTTGATACTGCTACACGGCTGAAAGCAACGGGAAACTACAGCCGTAACTAACTCCCGAGGACATGCAGCTCTCTCTGTATGAATGATGTACTGATGATGGCTTCCTCCCGGGTAAAATATTCCGGAGGTAAACTAGTCCCCCATTCGGATCTCCGGGTGGGGACTACACGAGAGGGGGCGATCATCAGGAAGATGGATACTGACATTCTGCGAGTCGGAGCGTGGAATGTTAGAAGTTTGAATCGCTGTGGAAGGTTAGAGAATCTGAAAAGGGAGATGGATAGGCTAAAGTTAGATGTACTTGGTATAACTGAAGTACGTTGGCAGGAAGAACAGGATTTTTGGTCAGGCGACTACCGAATTATCAACACGAAATCAAACAGGGGAAATGCAGGAGTTGGTTTTATAATGAATAAGAAAATAGGGCAGCGGATAAGCTACTACGACCAACATAGTGAAAGAATTATTGTCGTCAAGATAGACACCAAACCAATGCCCACCACAATAGTGCAGGTCTATATGCCTACTAGTTCAGCGGATGAGGAAGAAATTGAAAGAATATATGAGGAGATAGAAGATTTAATACAATATGTAAAAGGTGACGAGAATCTAATTGTGATGGGAGACTGGAATGCAGTGGTAGGCCAAGGAAGAGAAGGTAGTACAGTAGGAGAATTTGGATTGGGACAAAGGAACGAAAGAGGAAGTCAGCTGGTTGAATTCTGCGCTAATCATAATTTAGTCCTTGCCAATACTTGGTTCAAACACCACAAACGACAGCTGTATACGTGGATGAGACCTGGAGACACTGGAAGGTATCAAATAGACTTCATTATGATTAGGCAGAGATTCAGAAACCAGGTGTTGGATTGCAAAACTTTCCCAGGAGCAGACGTGGACTCTGACCACAACTTGTTGGTCATGAAATGCCATCTGAAGTTGAAGAAATTGAAGAAAGGAAAGAGTGCAAAAAGATGGGATCTAGACAAGTTAAAAGAAAAGAGTGTGAGGGATTGTTTCAAGGAACATGTTTCACAAGGACTAAATGAAAAGCCCGAAGAAATCACAATAGAGGAAGAGTGGAGAGTCATGAAAAATGAAGTCAGTACGGCTGCTGAAGAAATGTTAGGAAGGAAGAAAAGATCAACTAAGTGGATAACTCAGGAGATACTAGACCTGATTGATGAACGACGAAAATACAAGAATGCTAGAAATGAAGAGGGCAGAAAAGAATTCAGGCGATTAAAGAACGAAGTGGATAGAAAGTGCAAGGTAGCTAAGGAAGAATGGCTGAAGGAGAAGTGCAAGGATGTCGAAGGCTGTATGGTCCTGGGAAAGGTAGATGCTGCATACAGGAAAATCAAGGAAACCTTTGGAGAAAGGAAATCTAGGTGCATGAATATTAAGAGCTCAGATGGAAAGCCACTTCTAGGGAAAGAAGACAAAGCAGAAAGATGGCAGGAGAATATCCAACAGTTGTATCAAGGTAACAATGTAGATAATTTGGTTCTGGAACATGAAGAGGCTGTTGATGCTGATGAAATGGGAGACCCAATTTTGAGGTCAGAGTTTGACAGAGCTGTGAGTGACCTAAATAGGAACAAGGCACCTGGAATTGATGATATTCCCTCTGAATTACTGACTGCCTTAGGAGAAACCAGCATGGTAAGATTATTTCATTTAGTGTGCAGGATGTATGAGACAGGAGAAGTCCCATCCGATTTTCGACAGAATGTTGTTATACCTATTCCCAAGAAAGCCAGTGCTGACAGGTGTGAAAACTACCGCACCATTAGTTTAGTATCTCATGCCTGCAAAATTTTAACACGTATTATTTACAGAAGAATGGAAAAACAAGTTGAAGCTGGGTTGGGAGAAGATCAATTTGGCTTCAGAAGAAATGTAGGAACACGTGAAGCAATCCTGACTTTACGTCTGATCTTAGAGGATCGAATCAAGAAGGACAAGCCCACGTACATGGCATTCGTAGATTTAGAAAAGGCATTCGATAATGTTGATTGGAACAAGCTATTTATGATTCTGAAGATGATAGGGATCAGATACCGAGAACGAAAAATTATCTACAACCTGTATAAAAATCAGTCTGCAGTGATAAGAATTGAGGGCTTTGAAAAAGAAGCAGCAATCCAGAAAGGAGTGAGGCAAGGCTGCAGTTTGTCCCCTCTCCTTTTCAATGTTTACATAGAACAGGCAGTAAAGGAAATCAAAGAGAAATTTGGAAAGGGAATCACAGTCCAAGGAGAGGAAATCAAAACCTTGAGATTTGCCGATGATATTGTTATTTTATCTGAGACTGCAGAAGATCTTGAGAAGTTGCTGAATGGTATGGATGAAGTCTTGGGTAAGGAGTACAAGATGAAAATAAATAAGTCCAAAACAAAAGTAATGGAGTGCAGTCGAACGAAGGCAGGTGATGTAGGAAATATTAGATTAGGAAACGAAGTCTTAAAGGAAGTAGATGAATATTGTTACTTGGGTAGTAAAATAACTAACGATGGCAGAAGTAAGGAGGACATAAAATGCAGACTAGCACAAGCAAGGAAGAGCTTTCTTAAGAAAAGAAATTTGCTCACTTCAAACATTGATATCGGAATTAGAAAGATGTTTTTGAAGACTTTCGTGTGGAGCGTGGCATTGTATGGAAGTGAAACATGGACAATAACTAGCTCAGAAAGAAAGAGAATAGAAGCTTTTGAAATGTGGTGTTACAGAAGAATGCTGAAGGTGAGATGGATAGATCGAATCACGAATGAAGAGATACTGAATCGAATTGGTGAGAGGAGATCGATTTGGCTAAATTTGACGAGAAGAAGAGATAGAATGATAGGACACATCTTAAGACACCCAGGACTTGTTCAGTTGGTTTTTGAAGGAAGTGTAGGTGGTAAGAACGGTAGGGGTAGACCAAGGTATGAATATGACAAACAGATTAGAGCAGATGTAGGATGCAATAGTTACGTAGAAATGAAAAGGTTAGCACAGGATAGGGCGGCATGGAGAGCTGCATCAAACCAGTCTATGGACTGATGACTCAACACACACAGCATTCAATTCCCAATCAAATATATACTGCATCACGTGACATTATTTCACTGCATCCCATTCATTTTAGATTTTTAAATTTATTTTTATCTGGTATTTTTATATTTAAGTGTGTGTCCGTCCATTCATTACTTTCGTACCCTTGTATATTACCCAAACGTTTGATTTTAAATATATAATATACGAGAAGCCGTAAATAGTTCTTTTTAGTTACGAATGATGATTAGCATGGCAGCAATTAACTCTACACGTCATGTTTTCACGAATATTCCTTCCCGGTTATTCCTGTAAGATGTTCTTTTAAGTTTTAGATAGTAAATGTTCCAATAATTTTAAAGTAGGCTTAGATTTAGATTAGATTTTAGGGTGTATAATTAAAACTTTGCCATTTATCTTTAAAATATTCCTTTTATTTCCTTTCGAATTCCGCACGAAACACTGTAACAAAATTTCTATCAAAGTAGTGATGACGTCGTGGGCGGTAGCCACTGTTTGTCACACAGGAAGCTAATTTTTAATTCGTCTATAAATACAGAGATTTCAGCCTGGCTCTTTCAATTGCATCATTGCCTTAAAAGCAATTCTCTGTCCTCTAAAATCGTAAAGTTTAAGCGATAGCTGAATAAATCCTTCTCGCATGCTGCCTACTTTGCATTTATTGCGTAGCATTCATTGGTTTCCTCATCAGTTGTGGTTAGTATTGTGAACAACACCGATGTTCAAACAAAAGATAATTTTTTAAGATTATATATTGGAGTCTTAAGAAAGGGTGTGAAGTAAAAGTACATCAAGATATTGACTATCTTCTTTAGTGTATCTTAATGGAACACGTCTGGTCTTGATGTCATTGAACCTCTTCTCCCGGACTATAAGTGACATTTTCTTCGTTCACATGCCATCGAAACTGTAAAATGAGAAGGCCTCAGATATCAGACACACTAAGAAATGGATATGTTTGCTTCACGTAATCGAAGATACCATATAATACGACATAAAAGATCCCCCAACACTTGTCCGTTCCTCCCCCATCTGACAGAGTAAAATTAAAATTTAAAATTGACACGTAGGCAGCGTAAATAGCCTCAAATTGAAATACATTCACACGGTACCTGAGTACGATTATATTACTGTTATTATTGTCTGACTCGTTGGCTGAATAGTCAGCGTACTGACCTTCGGTTCAGAGAGTCCCGGATTCGATTCCCGGCCGGGTCGGGGATTTTAACCTTATTTTTTAACCTTCATTGGTTAATTCCAATGGCCCTGGGGCTGGGTGTTTGCGCTGTCCCCAACATCCCTGCAACTCACACACCGCACATAACACTATCCTCCACCACACTAACACGCAGTTACCTACACATGGCAGATGTCGCCCGCCCTCATCGGAGGGTCTGCCTTACTAGGGCTGCACTCTACTGGAAATAGCCACACGAAATAAAATAAATAATAATAATAATAATAATAATAATAATAATAATAATAATAATAATAATAATAATAATAATAATAATAATAATATTTTACAAGCGAATGGACCACTAAGGATCACGCTACAACTTCATTTCTTTCTCTTCGTGTGGAGTTTTCTCTGTGTCCAATAATCCTTCATGCGTTCGCTGGCCTGCTTCCGTTGTTCATCTGTCCAGGCTCTTCCGGTCTTCCTAGTTCTTCCTGCGGCTTGAACACCTTCCAAATTCTTCAGTGTGTTCCTAAACGCATTCCTTTCTAACAGCTGGTGTTCCAAGATGCTTAACCTTTCCATATTCTTCTTCGTTTCCTTAATCCATGCTGTAGTGGTCTTTTTTCTCCAGAAGTAATCAAATATCTGTTTGGTAAGTCTGTTTGCGTTCATTCTGTATAGATGTCCAAGAAACGCCAGCCTCCTTTTCTTCATGGTCTCTGAGATTCTTTCCACCTTCTGGTAAACTTCGTTGTTACTCCGAAGTTTCCATCCGCTTTTAGTTTGGACAGCTCCCATTGATTTTTTCGGGCAAACAGCAAATTGTGTGTGGATTTGTATATAATGATGATGAATTTAGAATATTAAACTAGTAGTATTTATTGTAATATTTTCTTTCCATGGAATTCTTGTACTTTTATAGTAGTAGTACTTGTTGTTGTTGTTGTTGTTGTTGTTGTTGTTGTAAGTCATAGTACAACATTCTGAAATATTTAGAATTCATTATTATACGTATGACTTTGTATGTGACAGTGTTGTATTGTTAGGCTAATAGTAAGCTCAGCCTATAGTATTGTAAGCAGTAGTGTTAAGCACTGGGAATACTTAAGCTGTGTGTGAATTTGTATTCGATGATGATGGATTTAGAATGTTGAACTAGTAGTATTTCTTGTAATATTTCCTTTCCATGGAATTGCCTATTGTACCGTTATTGTTGTTGTTGTTGTTGTTGTTGGGTAATTATGTTTTACTTTATGATCACACTACCGTAAGTGATTCTTGCCACCGGAATATTTCCCAATTGCGATGTATTTGTTAATAATAAAATGTGTCACTACCCACATTTAAATGCCGATCCTGTATCGAATAGAGATTTTCATTTCCTTCAAAAATTTGACTGCATCTGCTAGGTGGGGTGGGGTGAGGAAGGGTAGTTGAACTCGCAATTCTGCGATCCGGAGGGCGACACTCTCCCACTGATCCACGGAAGGAACATATGCTGTCAGTATAAGTAAAATACTCTCCTCTTGAACAAGAAGCAAGTTGCTACTATGTTTTCCGTCCGGGGAGTAGTAATAACTGCAGGCAAGTGCCGAGGGCCGATGGTAAAAGCGTGATCTAAACGTGACTGATTTGACCTTTTAACTACATTAGAGGTCATATCTATTAGACATTCCAGCTCGCCTCTAATGAATGGGTATTATGGAGTTGTAAACAGACGTTTGAAATTCCTCTTTACTTTTGTTTTGCTCTCGGAGTTTAGCTCTTAGCAATTTTCATTGTGAGCTGATCTTCTGCCCTGGGGAAGGACGCTGCTCTCTAATTTGCTCCTTGCATGCAGGCGAAGCGACAGGTTCGTGTGCGATCCCAACGTTAAAATCTCCACTGAGAGTCCCTTTATTTTTTTTTTTTTCTCCCGCAAGTTGATTGCCTTGCCGTCGTTCACTAAAAGGATTGTTGACTTTACGCATCGCCATGCTGTAAAACCCTTTGTAACAGACGTCACGCTGGCGATGTTTTTGTGGGAGCCGTGGGATGATGAAGGGTCAGGAGGAGGGGGGAGGGAAATGCTTGCCTGAGGACCGCTCTCTAACGACATACTGCCTGCTATACATGTGTGCTTATTTTCTGTTGTTTCTACGTTAATGAAGTGTAGATTCTTCCGTGACATAATAATCTGTATTAACACTCACTTGTGACAGATCACTGATCTTCACGTTAACGGAGTGTCTATCGGGGAAGGTATTCCTATGAATATGCTTGCGTTTCTTAAGGCCTTTCTCACATTATTATAGAGTATGTAAATTGCGTCAGTTCAGTGATCAGTTGATAGACTAGTGGTCAATTGGCGCTAATTTATGTTTTTTAAACTAGCAGCTCACTTAGGCCTACTTAGCCAGAAGACATTAGCAGTTTAACAGTTACTTTTTAAAGTCATTTACTCCTATAAAATTTCACTTAGTGAAGGGGATTTTGCCCACAGGGTGGCGGCGGGCAAGGATATAATTCATATTTCTTATTGTTTTCAATCAATGTTTTTCAGCTGTACATATCATTAACAGTATATGTCTATATCATTGCTTAGCATAGGAGGTCCTTGAAATAGAACAGGCAAATACTACTAAAAGCCACTAAAATGCATTGAAGGGTCTTATAATGTACTATATTTGAAATTAACAAGATTTCCATATTTGAATTAGTAAAACGGGCATCCTATCATTATAAAAAGTAGGGCCTTTATGGCAAAAAATAAAAACACATGTGTTGTACCTTTAAAAAACGTATACTGCGAATTTTTTGCTCTTTCTTGTTAATGGAAAATTCATTATAAAATATAAAAAAATTAATACGCATTATATAAATATTATACGGTATAGATACTCAGTGTCTGCCTCTGTGCTGTAGTGGTTAGCGTGATTAGCTGCCACCTCCGGAGGCCCGGGTTCGATTCCCGGCCCTGCCACGAAATTTGAAAAGTGGTACGAGGGCTGGAACGGGGTCCACTCAGCCTCGGGAGGTCAACTGAGTAGAGGTGGGTTCGATTCCCACCTCAGCCATCCTGGAAGTGGTTTTCCGTGGTTTCCCACTTCTCCTCCAGGCGAATGCCGGGATGGTACCTAACTTAAGGCCACGGCCGCTTCCTTCCCTCTTCCTTGCCTATCCCTTCCAATCTTCCCATCCCTCCACAAGGCCCCTGTTCAGCATAGCAGGTGAGGCCGCCTGGGCGAGGTACTGGTCATACTCCCCAGTTGTATCCCCCGACCAAGAGTCTGAAGCTCCAGGACACTGCCCTTGAGGCGGTAGAGGTGGGATCCCTCGCTAAGTCCGAGGGAAAAACCGAACCTGGAGGGTAAACAGATGATGATGATGATGATGATGATGATAGATACTCAGTCACGTACTAAATAAACTTTCCATAATCATGACAAATTTCCTTTGCAGTTGAGGTATTCACGTCAGCCGCCCTCAAACAGGCATTTTTTTTCTTTAGGAAATATATTATAATTTTTGGATTGATATGTTTGCTATTAATTCGAGGGATTTGATCATTGAAGCGAAAAGGACCCAAAGATGACCACTGGTGCAATTTACACATGTATCGGTATCGGGGGTAGGGGTGGGGTTATAGAGGTCGAACCTTCTACATTCCCTTCACAGCTGGCGAAGTTTACCATCAGCCCATCATTCGTTTCTTCTAATATTGTACAGTAGATAAGTAGAATTCAGTCCTAAGTAACACTTCAACACTATCGATGCGGTAGCAAATTCTCTCAGTCTCATGTAAGTTATAAAGGTTACGTGTTCGAGTTTCAATATTCATTGTGTATTAAATGAGTTTATGGTAGGATAGCATAATGTTCTTAATTCATGTCTCTTAAATAGATGCCCATCAGTTGAGAATGAATTAAAAGTAGTCGGTTGTCCTCAAACTCCGTTTAACACATCAGATGCACTCGAATCACTTCATTGTAAAAAGGTCGGTTGATATCAGAGTACATTTTCGATTTTGCAGAAGTTGGAGATTTTTTCTTTTTTGCTAGTGGCTTTACGTCGCTCCGACACAGATAAGTCTTATGGCGATGATAGGATAAGAAAGGCCTAGGAGTTGGAAGGAAGCGGCTGTGGCCTTAATTAAGGTACAGACCCAGCATTTTCCTGGTGTGAAAATGGAAAACCACGGAAAACCATCTTCAGGGCTGCCGACAGTGCGATTCGAACCCACTATCTCCCGGATGTAAGCTCACAGCCGTGCGCCTCTAACCGCACGGCCAACACGCTCGGAAGGAGATAATTTTACTGAATTTATTAATATTCAAACGGTCGATCTAATGCACACAAGCAAACATTCTGACGGGAGCATTTAGAATCATACAAATTTTGGCCACTTGAGAGCAATAAGTTTGGAATATAAATAGACTTTTTTGTTAAAGAAAAGTAACCGAAGTTCATACGTGAATTTATGTTTCACTTTGTTTCTAAGACATCTCCAACAGCGATCTCCCACCTGGTAGCTGGCGTCAAATTTATATGGCCTGAAAACGTGGTTAGCTCTTTCGAGTCTCTTTGGTGGAAAATAAATTCACCATATAGAATACTGGTAGGCAGGATACGAGAGGTAGTGGTATACAATTTCTAATCTCTAATAATAATAGTAATAATAATAATAATAATAATAATAATAATAATAATAATAATAATAATAATAATAATAATAATAATAAGTTGCGTGCCAAAAGCCTAGATTCACCGGGCAAGTTGGCCGCGCGGTTAGGATCACGCAGCTGTGAGCTTGCATCCGGGAGATAGTGGGTTCGAATCCCACTGTCGGCAGCCCTGAATATGGTTTTCCATAGTTTCCCATTTTCACACCAGGCAAATGCTGGGGCTGTACCTTAATTAAGGCCAGGGTCGCTTCATTCCAACTCCTAGCCATTTCCTAATCGTCGCCATAAAACCTATCTGTGTCGGTGCGACGTGAAGCCACTAGAAAGAAAGCCTAGCTTAAATTCAAAACCTCTCCTTAGTGTTCATACAAATAAGGGCATATAACGCCGTTGATTCGTCCGATGAGGACGTTGATCCTGCAGCGGGCCTCTCAATCTTTTATCTCCAACGCATTTCCAGTTGTTGTTTCTTCATTAAAACCAGATTAATCCACACTGTATATCTGGGCATCATTAAAAGTGTTAATATATTAGTGTACCAACATTTTAAAAATCTTTATTTCGGATTCTTTACCACAAATTTTGCGTTTTGTTTTCAAACGTTGTTATTTTAATGCTTCATTAAACGATATAGCCAGGGTGAACTTGTTTGAAGGTATTTCAAACAATTTGTAATTATAATTCTTTTTACGGTAGCAAACTTTGCAAGCCAGTATCTTCCACTCTTTGATGTATTGGTTGGCTATATAAGAAATCTCGCAATGCGATCTTCTTCACTTTATTTTGTTTCTGAATGTGTTTTAATAATCGGGAAACAGTTAATCTTCTTCGGACTTTCGTATTTTGAATACCGATCAAGTAGAGTTTTGCTTTACCAGCGACATCACAGTCCAACCAAACGACAAGTGATTGCAAGAATTTTGCGTTTACATTCTAGAGAATTACGCATATCAAGTGATGGTGATGGGCTTTAGATATATATTTTTTCACTAATTACTCCATTTCAGTCACCCAAGTTTCAACGTTGTTTAAAGCCATCTTTACCTTTCTGTAGTGTGAACGTTAGACGTCAACACAAGCTACAGTAATTCGTGGTAATAACTACATTTAATGCACATCATTATTACTATATATCACAACATATCTATCAAGCATAATAATCCGTTTATTAACATTAGTTTATTAATTATTAGTGTAGCAAAATTTTTAAAATCCTGGTTTTCCTTTTTTACCTCAAATTTTTGCGTTTTGTTTTCAAACATTGTTATTTTAATGCTCTTCTTATATGCATACAGCCATTGTTTGTAAGTCTTTTTATGATCATTTGTCCGTGGCTAAATGCTGGCCTTTAGTCTAAGGGGTCACAAGTTCGATTCCCGAGCGGGTTAGGGATTTTAACCTCAATACGTTTAATCATCTGGCTCGCGGGATGGGTGTTTTTGATGGCTTCAGCATCAGAAATCATCTCAGGTACGACCTCATCCTCACAGACTTGGAGGTAACCTGCAGGCTGTCAACTAGAAGAAGCCCTGTACCAAGACACTTCCGGAGGCCATACGCCAGTATTATTATTAAGGACGTTTCAATAATTCAGGTATTTACCAACAGTTATGCCTTGAAGGTATTCAAGCAATATACATAGAACTATATAGGGTTTGTAGTAAGGATGTAAAGGAGAGTCTCTGGTAAGACCCCAGCTAGAGTATGGTTCAAGTGTAAAGCCCTCTCCAGGATTATTTGATTCGGGAACTGGAAAAATTCCGAGGAATTGCAGCTCGATTTGTTCTGGCTAATTTCCAACTAAAGAGTAGTGTTACAAAGATGTTGCAGAGTTTTGATTGGAAAGACTTGGTATGTCAGCAGAGAGCTGGTGTGGGATAAAGTTAGTAGACGAAGAAGTTTGCGTTGTCTTTTTAAAAGCAGGAAAGTCAACAGTATGAAGATAAAGTTGGAATTCAAGAGGATAAATTCTGGTAAATAATCGTTCATAGGAAGGGAGACAAAAGACAAAGATACCTCCGTACAGGCCATGAAGGCCGTTGGAGGAGTGTAAGGTAAAGGCTTCCACCATTGTTAACCACGGCACGTGATGGGGTAGAGTGGTTAGCTCTACGCCCGGCCGCCTTTGCCCCCAGGAATTAACCTGGTACTCATTTTTGGTGTAGGCTGAGTGAACCTCAGGGCCATATGCACCTCCGCAAGTGGAAATCTCGTTTCTTAAATTTTACGACTTCCTGAGGGGGATTCGAACCTACGTCCTTCCGGGCGAACCAAGGACGCCTTTACCGCCTCGGCTAGGCAGCCCCTTTACCAACGGAGAGGTTCAATAAATTTCCAAATTCTTTGCAATTATAAGAAAAGACTAGGTAAACACGAGATAGGGGATCTGCCACCTGGGCGATGCCCTAAATGCAGATCAGAGGTGATTGATTGATTGATTGATTGATTGATTGATTGATTGATTGATTGATTGATTGATTGATTGATTGATTGATTGATTGATTGATTGATTGATTGATTGATTGATTGATTGATTGATTGATTGATTGATTGATTGATTGATTGATCTGCGTTATTAACCAATCCTCAGGCAAATGGAAACTCAACGAAGGGAACCTCTGATTCAAATAAACATAATTGGATTACCGACCAATGAAATAACACTACTTCAAGTTTTGAAGTAAACGCATGTTATAAATGTCTACTCGAATTTTGATCCCAAACTCAGAAAATAAAACTTGCAACCTCGTTAACTATACCAGTCTTTAGTTCATAAAACTGCGGTTGTCAGTTGTATATCTGGAAATCGGGAAGGGAAACATTACACGTTTTGCTCTTTTCAAATTTGTTTGTACCAGTAAACGCGGTGACACGCAAGTGGGAGACAACCAAGGAAACGTTGGCACGCAACTCCAATATATTTTACCCCTTTCCGCACGCAATTCATTAATATTGGTAAAATTTGGTTTATGAATGAGCTTTGAGGTAGTGAAATAAAGTATATCAAGACTTCTGGAGGACAACAATGACGATGTCATTTCTGAGACCATGGGCGTAGCCAAGGGGAGGGGGGTGGCCTGTTACAGGGGGTTGGAAACCCCCATGGATTTTTTATAAAATAAAATAAACAGAAAATCATCATAAAAAGTTAAAATCGACTCAGTGGGTTGGCTCTTTTGACCATTCACAGAGACATGATAGTAAAATCAACAGATCTCTTGAATCTATTTTCTAAGAAACCTTAAAAGTTGGATTTTGGATTGTAATCTGAACATGCCATTCGCCGTAAAACTATTTACATTTACCAAAAAGTTTGTGTTCTGTATTTTACTATAAGATTTTTTAGTGTACCGGTACAGCAATCTGACTATCAACATAATTCACCTGTATCAATGTCCTTGTCTGCCTCTGTGGTGTAGTGGTTAGTGTGATTAGCTGCCACCCCTGGAAGCCCGGATTCGATTCCCGTCTCTGCCACGAAATTTTAAAAAGTTGTACGAGGGCTGGAACGGGGTCCACTCAGCCTCGGGAGGTCAAATGAGTAGAGGTGGGTTCGATTCTCACCTCAGACATCCTGGAAGTGGTTTTCAATGGTTTCCCACTTCTATTCCAGGCAAATGCCATGATGGCACCTAAATTAAGGTCACGGTCGCTTTCTTCCCTCTTCCTTGTTTATCCCTTCCAACCTTCCCATCCCAGCACAAGGCCCCTGTTCAGCATAGCAGGTGAGGCCGCCTGGGCGAGGTACTGGTCATTCTCTCCCAGTTGTATCCCAGACCCAATGTCTCACACTCCAGAACACTGCCCCTGAGGCGGTAGAGGTTGGATCCCTCGCTGAATCTGAGGGAAAAACCAACCCTGGAGGGTAAACAGATTAAGAGAATAATCAATGTCCTTATAATAACACTCATGCATGCACACGATAAACGCACTAGCACTTTCATTATGTTCTATCATAATTTTGGAAATTCCGCCCTCCCACTCCTTCCACTTATCGGCCGATTCTGGCTAAGCTACTCTCTGAGACTCCTAGGTAGTCCACAGTCGTGGCGACATTTCTCAAATGACTTCAGAATATAGCCTCGTGCATCTTATTTATAAAGAGAGTGGTTAAATTCATACTTACGAGACCTTTCTTCTCCTTAGAGTCTGAGGATGTAGGATTATTATTTCAGATTTCCCTTTAAAAAGGATTCTGTTTGTTTCTCGTCCTGTTCAGGCTCGATAGTTGGGTCAAACGTTTGAATTCTCGAAGCAGGTAGTAATTATATCCACACAGTGAGTAGAGCAATTTACACTGTCTGTCGTAAGTACACTAGTAGAAATAAGATAATACGCTGAGAGAGGAAAATTAAAACTCTAAAAATACAAACATGATATTTTTGAAGAAACAAATGAGTGTTGTTGTTTGGATCATCATTCCATAGACTGATTTGATACAGCTCTCCATTACATCCTATCATGTGCTAACCTGTTTCTTCCTCTTGAGGCGCCTTCTCCTAGTGGAGGTTACCGGTCCACATAGCCAGCTTCGAACGTGATATTTCAGCATGGAAAGCGTCTTCTGAAGTGCAGTTGTGCCATCTTCGGATGTCCTTCAATTCGAAATTTGTTGTCGTACACTTTGATCTTCCCAAAACTGTCGGGCTTTCTAGTCATAGCAACGTTGAAAGAATTCCCCCCCCCCCCCCCGGAGATCCGAATGGGGGAATAGAAGCTCCGGATAATTATTTTACGTTAAACAGAGCATTGCCATGTGAACTCAAAGGGATATCCTTCAGGATCTTTAATGCAGTGGTTTCCCGTTGCCTTCCGCATCCTAATGCCGTTGACCAGTTGTAAGTTTCTTCCGCCTTTTGGGACCATTTCCTGTCCCAAGGACAATAGAGTGCCCTAACCTCTACCCGCTCATCCACCCTCAATGAGACTGTTGGCACTTGGTAGAGGAGATCTTCTTATACCGGAAGGTATTCGGTCCCTTCATTCGTTAGTCCCCTGCATATAACAAAATGGTCATAAACAGTCGTCGCCCCCTCTCTACCGCGGGGAGGTGAATGTCAGGATTTCACCGTCATTGAAACTGAGACCATAATGGCTTTTCTCAGTTTCTCTGGATCTTCAGAGAGGGCAAACCTGTTTATTTCTACGTAACTCCTACATCCTGCATCTACTCTATTATGTCTGTCATATTAATGCCTTGGCCTACCCCTACCGTTTTTAACGCCTACAATTCCCTTAGGATCTAAATCAGTTCAGGGTGTCTTAAGATGTGTCCTATCAGTCTATCTCTTCTGTTGATCGAATTTCTCCAAATCGTCCTCTTCTTACCAATTCGATTCAGTATCTCTTCATTCGTGATTCGACCTACCCATCTCACTATCAGCATTCTCCTGTAACACCACTCTTCAAAAGCACCTATTCTCTTTCATAGCTAGATATCGTCCATGTTTCACTTCCAAACAATGTTACGCTCCAGAGGAAAGTGAGTGTAGCTTCATAATAAGTACTGATGATCAAGTATTTAATACACTACTAACTTAATAATTTTCTCATATTTTATTAGTCCGACTCCTTGGCTGAATGGTCAACGTTGAGGCCTTTATTTCAGAGGGTCCGGGTTCGATTCCCGGCCGAGTCGGGGAATTTAATCGCGTCTAATTAATTCTTCTGGCTCAGGGATAGGGTGTTTGTGTTTGTCCCAACACTTTCCTCTGCAAATTCAGACAACACACTATACTACCATCCACCACAGAAACATGCAATAGTAATGGCTTCCCTCCATATAGGAATGCCGTCAGAAAGGGCATCCGGACGTAAAATAGGGTTAAATTCACTTGTGCTATACAGTTCGTACCCACGACCTCACATGTGTGGGAAAAGCGGTGGAAGAAGAAGAAGATTCTAATTACTTTATTAGTGTCGTCTGTAAAGTCTGTAACAATAGTTAGTCAGATGGCTAACCAGTAAAAACACTGTTAATGAATCCTTCATTTCACTTAGTTTCTTGAAATCGGACGCAAAAGATGTGAAATATTTGGTATTGCTTCTCTTATGTTATTCTGCAATTCATCTAAATTTCACAAAATGAATTTGTATACTTTTTCTTTTCCGTCTTTACTGATTATTTTCGCGTACAGGCTCAGCACGTAGCATAGAGTACACATACCACCAACTGAGGAAGTGTGTCTTACACCGCAGAGTCTAATTAGAAAGTAATTAGGTATAATTAGAAATTGAGAAAAAGACTGTATGTCGTATTGAAGATATCCTTGATGTTCCAGTGGCGCATAACAGAGAGAAGTGATAAACAATGTGTGAGAGAGAGCGCGCATGACATCAGAACCCTTCTGTACTCAACTGTGCGACGTGTAAGAAGCGAAGGTCACGCTATGAAGGATCACTCCTAGTGTGCGCTGCTGGGAATACAATAGATATTAACAATGTTGCAACACGTGCACTTTCGCAAGAGAAGGTTTAGATGTTGCGAAGTCATTCTGGGTGCTCGCAGTGTAAAATGAACCGTTATCTATCTTATTATGTAAGCCATAAAAATTCGCTGAGAGAAATATTGTGCGAAGCCACTGGTATAACAATTTTCTTTGATTTTAACGGTAAGGTATCTTAGTTACAGCATCCAAATCTTATCAATGTAATAGCAGTTTTAATGTTGGTTAATTACCGGGTGAGTTGGCCGTGCGGTTAGGGGCGGACAGCTGTGAGCTCGCATCCGGGAGATAGTGGGTTCGAACCCCACTGTCGGCAGCCCTGAAGGTGGTTTTCCGTAGTTTCCCATTTTCACACCAGGCAAACGCTGGGGCTGTACCTTAATTAAGGCCACGGCCGCTTCCTTCCCATTCCTAGGCCTTTTCTGTCCCATCGTCGCCATAAGACCTATCTGTGTCGGTGCGACGTAAAACAAGTAGCAAAAAAAAAAATGTTGGTAGATTAATTCTAAATGCGCACAGTGGATAGTCAGATCCCTGTGGTACGAATCAATATGTGTACTATTAGATGTACCATGACACGTGATGACGCTTGAGCTTGGGGGACTGTTCATTGGAAGTTTGTTTAGAAATATTCAGGGCTAGGATTTATATATATATATATATATATATATAATTCGCTGGGGCCATCAAGGACCACGTTAAGTCTTATTTATTTATTTATTTATTTATTTATTTATTTATTTATTTATTTATTTATTTATTTATTTATTTATTTATTTATTTATTTATTTATTTATTTATTTATTTTATAATTTGCTTTACTTCACACCGACGCATATAACTCTTACGGTGACGGTGGCACAGGAAAAGGCTAGGAGTTGGTAGGAAGCGGTCGCGGCTCTAATTGAGGTACAGAGTGAAAATGGGAAACCACAGAAAACCATCTTCACATCTGCCGACAGTGGAATTCGGACCCACTATCTCCCGAATGCTGGCAGCTACGTGCCTAAAACCACCTAGCCACTCGTTCGGTACATTAGGAGTTATATGTAACAAAAATGGCTAGATATGTACGTACATATGGGCTAAACATTTCAAAGTATTGTGTGAATTAGGCTATGGACGAAATTTGGAATTTTAAAAATTGAAAAACATAAATACTATTTGTATTGTATCAAATTTCAATACTTATACAACGGCTCAGTTATATATCTATTCCTTAAATACAAGAGTCACAAAATATAGGAATTTTAATGAAAGTTAAGTCACAGAATAGGAGTTTAACTTTTTGATATTGATTACACTGGGTTGACCAAAGCCAGCAACGAAGAAAATAACGCGCATAGAGTAGAACGTTCCTTACATCTTTCATAGAAATACTGCACCAGAATCCAGCTTTGAATCACTGATGCGAATAAAATAAATCTTAAATAATTTTCTGATAAAAATAACTTGGAACCATAAAATATGCAATATATTTAAAATAAAATGTTAAATAATAATAATAATAATAATAATAATAATAATAATAATAATAATAATAATAATAATAATAATAATAATAATAATAATAATAATAATAAGTAGAAGAAGAAGAATTTTATTGGCTTTACGTCCCACTAGCTTTGTTTGCGGCTTTCGGGAACTCCTAGGTGCCGGAATTTAGTCTCGCCGGATTTCTTTTATGTGCCAGTACATCTACCGACAAGAGGTTGACTTATCTGAGCAGAATCGAACCTGTCAAGTTGAGGTCAGAAGGCCAGCGCCTCAACCGTCTGCACCATTCAGCCCGGCAGATATTTCCTCATGTAAAATCAAGTACTGAAGTTGGAAATATGGAGAAATATGGAAAGTAAAACATGTATCACTCCAAATAGACTATCCACAATCGTAAATATATGATAAAAATTTCACTGTAGCTAATGAAAAAAATATTACCGAGCGAGTTGGCCGTGCGGTTAGGGGCTCGCAGCTGTTGCTTGCATTTAGAGGATAGTGTATTCGAACCCCATTGTCGGCAGACCTGAAGATATTTTTCCGTGGTTTCCCATTTTCACACCAGGCAAAAGCTGGGACTGTACCTTAATTAAAGCCACGGCCGCTTCCTTCCCAGTCCCAGCCCTTTCCTGTCCCATCGTCTTCATAAGACATTTCTGTGTCGGTGTGACGTAAAGCCAATAGCAAAAAAAAAAAAAGATTCTCCATGGTTTCCTCATTTTATACTAGGCAAATGCTGGCCCACTACCTTCTCAGTCCTTGCTCTTCTCTATCCAACATCACCTCTCTGAGTAAAAGAAAAAAGCTGCACGCGCGGATGTCGGGGCTGTGCTACGTGTAGCCGTGAGTTGGCAGACTGGAAGACAGCCCTCCGGGGGATCGTTGTGCAAGGAGCACGTGCTACTTACTCAAGAACGTCGTTACGCGTGACGATGAGCCATTTATGATCCTCTATGAGAAAGTTCTACTTCATTTAGAACCTGCCATTCCGGCAGGCTTCATCGCAGATTCCCATGGAAGCTTAATTTTTCGGTCCGGAATCTTCAATTAAAATGTACCCCATGCCAAGTTTAAGAACCAACAGGCGTGGCAGGACTGACCTTTTCTTATAGAGGTTTATTTTATTCTTTTACAGTTTGCTTCACGTCGTACAGACACAGGTAGGTCTTATGGCGAAGATGGGATAGGAAATTCTAGGAGTGGAAAGGAAGCGATCGTGACCTTAATTAAAGTACAGCTCCAGCATTTGTCTGGTGTGAAAATGGAAAACCATTGAAAATCATCTTCACGACTGTCAACATTGGGGTCCGAACCCAGCTTCCTTTCTCTAACACCGATGGTTCCATTCCTAGCCAAGGCAAAATATATTTTTCGATCACTTAGGTGTATAAGTTAAAAGTCTGATCAAGGATTGAATGAAGTTCAGAGTATGAAGTTTGGATTATGACAACGGAGCTGTGTATGTGTTAGACAGACAAACTCAGAAGTAGCGTGACGACCACCTCTGGACTCGAAGATCAATTGAATTCAAACCACAACGTCATGGAATTGGAATTGGAATTTACCATTCGAAAAAACACTGGAAGACTGCCTCCTTCTAGACCACAACCATATTTTCCCCAGTCTTGCTTTAAATATCGTAAGGCAACAACAGGGGGTTACACACAAGGGAGCTTCGTCAGTTTCCATTCTTCCACGATGTTGTTACACTACAAGGGATTATGTTGACAATGGGAGAGGAAAGGGATGAGAGTGGGGAAGCGACCGTAGTCTCAACAAAGGTACAGCCCCATCACTTTCTTGGTGTGAAAATGGTAAACCACGAAAAACCATCTTCAAAGTTGCCGACAGTGGGGTTCGAACCCACTATCTCCCGAATGCAAGCTGATAGCTACGTGACTCAAATCGCGCAACCATTTGCTTGGTAGGTACAAAAGTTGAAGGAAATAATACAGCCATTAAGATAAACTAAGTTTCAAACCAAACTGAACCTAAATATGCCAGCAAGCAAGCTTGTAATTTTTCATGGCGGTTGATATTGTGATCATAGCCATGTGAAATACAATCTAACGTGTAATCCTAACTACAGGGACGTGAATTTTTATTTCAAAATATTGCCAGCTTTTATGGCCGGGATTCGAACCGCGGCCGTTTTGGTGGGAAGCGAGTGACTACTATTCTTCAAGTGAAAGCGAGATGAAAATCAAAATGAATGACCTGAGCACATGTCCGATTACTCGAGAAATCAAATACAGTGGACTTTGAGGACATGCATACATTTTTGAGTACATTAGAAGAATTTTAGCTAGAGAGTAAAACAGGAGAATTGATCAGATAAACATTAACTAACACTACTTCAGAATTAAAATCCTCGGGGAAATGTCTGAAGCTTTTCATATTAAACTAGGAGTCCGACAAGTTGACGGACTGTCTCCACTCCTATTCATTCTTGTATCGGAAAAATTAATAAAGACCTGGAGAAAAGAAGTAAAATAAATTATCAATTGCAGTTCACTAAAAAACAAAATTCACATGAAGTTTCTGGCTATCTCATATGACCTAGCAATTTTTTTAACAATAGGCAAGAAGTAATTCACTCCCTAGAAAAAATCAATGAAAAAGCCCTGAAAACTGGACTTTGAATCCCACGTGAAAAATCCAGTTCTTGGAAGAATCCTAAGCGGTGCATAGGTGAACAGCCAATGATAATTAAATTAGGTAAAAAGTTCCAAGTTTCTAAATTCAGATACCAGTACCTTGGAGAAATAATTCAAAGTTCAGGATTAAATCTCAAAGCAAACAAAGAGATAATCTCTAAATTACAGAAACCATATAGAATCACTTGAAACAGACATGACAAAAACTCAATATACCTTAATGCAAAACTAAGGCCTTATATCACCAATAAAATCCGAAGCATTATACGCATCTGATGTCTTTATCAATTGCGGGACACGCCAAATTAAAAACATACCGAGACGAAAAAGGAAAATCTTGGGGACATGGAGAATTTGAATGAAAAGCAAATCTAATGAGCTATATACCAATATTCTGAAAAATTTTGCCCACATTGTGGAAAAGGCGACTTAAATTTTGAGGTCACATTTTGAGAATGGTAGAATGACCTAAATAATTCTCAATTTTCTTGACTTCATGTCGCACCGACGCAGATAGTTCGTATGGCGAAGATGGAGTGGGAAAGGGCTAGAAATGGGAAGGAAGCGACCGTAGCCTTAATTAAGGTACAGCATCATCATTTCCCTGGTGTGAACATTGGAAACCACCGAGCGAGTTGGTTATGCGGTTGGGGGCGCGCAGTTGTAAGGTTGCAACCAGGAGATAGTGGGTTCGAACGGCACTGTCGGCAGCCCTGGAGATGGTTTCCGCGGTTGCCCATTTTCATACAAGGCAAGACTACAAAACTGTGTCCATTACATTCAGCAGTTTCCCAACATTTTCTTCAGACTCAGATTTAACAAGAAAATCATCCTCAAATTTCAGAGTTCTGTTTTCGTGTCCTTCGCATGTGAGAATGTACCTTAATTAAGGCCTACTCGGGCCGATGACCGTCGATGTTAGGCCCCTTAAAACAACAAGCAAGCAAGCATAAGCCCTACTTCTAAGCCTTTCCAATCCCATCGTCGCCATAAGACCTATATGTGTCCATGTGACGTAAAGGAAAAATTGTAAAAAATAAATCAATTGGAAACCATCGAAAACCATCTTCATTGCTGCCGACAGTGATTTTCGAGCCCACTATCTTCCGAACGCAAGCCGACAGCTAAGCGACCCAAATTTCACAGCCACTTCTCGGTAATTCTTATATCAAAACTCGAAGTGAGCAAATTTATATTCTTAAGAAAGGCCTTCGTTGCTTGTACTAGTCCAATTTTTATGTCCTTACTTCTGCCATCATTCGTTATTTTACTACCCAAGTAACGATATTCATGTACTTCCTGTACGACTTGATTTCCTAATTTAATATTTCCGACATCACCTAATTTCATTCGACTGCACTCCGTTACCTTTGTTCTACATTTAATTATTTTCATCTTGTGCTCTTTCTCCAAGACTGTGTCCATACCATTAAGCAGTTTCTCCAGATCTTCTGCAAACTCAGATTAAAATAAACTCAAAGAAACATCACTGTCTTCAAATCTCAGAGTTCTCTTTTCGTCTCCTTGGATTGTGATTCCCTCCCCAAACTCCTCTTTGATTTCCTTTACAGCCAGATGTACATAAACATTGAAAAGAAGAGGGGACAAACTGCAGACTAGCCTCACTTCTTTCTGGATTGTTGTTTCTTTTTCAGAGCTCTCGATTCCCTACTGCAAGTTGAATTTTCTATAAGGGTACACATAATCCTTATCTTTCGGTATCTGAGCCCGATCACATCCAGAATTTCAAATAGCTTGGTCCAATTAGCATTATCGAATTCCTTTTCTAGATCTACGATTACCCTGTACTTGGGCTTGCCTACGCTCCATTAAAGAATTCCCCATCCCATGTCCACCATATCTTGTAAATTATGTCATCTTCGTGATCACCGACACAATGTTCAATTTCATCAATACTGGACGTGTATTGTATACATGAGGCCCCTGAGAGGTTCATTGGCACATGGAACCTGCAATTGCTATGTAAATTACAGACTTGCTGTGTGGCCGAATAATCAGGAATATTAACATAATGACGGTGTAGATATTGACAAAGTGACATCGTACTCGCTATGAGCTGTACCCTGCCAGTAATTGAGTGGCTCATGATTTCCCAACGGTGTAATGTGATGAACAGAAAATACATTAACTTCAGTTTTGTTGCATTAAACCCAGAACAGGGCCGGTGACAAGGAGTGGTGGTTGGGGGGGGGGGGCAAAAATGAATTAAATACAAATTTAAAGCATAAATTTTAAATGCCAATAAGAAGAAAACTGCACACATTTTGCACTCAAATGTCATCAAAATGATTCCACAAATGCACCCAAATCCTTAGTGTAATTTTGGAGTACTTTTGAAGCAAATTTGGTTCAAGAGTGGTGTTCCAAATATGGGGCCGCTGACGTAACATGGCCCCTTTAAACAACCAGCAGGTGTTCAATATAAGGATTGTTAAAAGAAAAACTTTTGCGTATTTTTGGCGTGAAATTGGAGCAGAAATTTTCCATTTAATGTACTCCATTTTGGTGATAACTATGGTGTAAAATGGTGTAAATTAATGTGAAAAATATATGGTGTAATTATGGTGCAGTTTTGGTTCATTTGTCATTGGTGTTGAATAGATGCCTCCATTATCGCTTTTGCAACAAATTAGCATCACATCACAACTACACCACGTTTGCAGCGATAAAAAATTTCACCAATTTTTGGTACAAACTCCGCCGCCATGGGCTGATGATCAGGTAAGTCACATTTCTGGTCTAAATTAAATGAGGGGGTGAGGTGGGGTGTACCGGAATTTAGGGTCACAGACCCCTCAATTTCTCAGCGTCCCGAGAATCCTGTTACCAGGCTTGCTCCAGAACATACAATCTACTTCAATAGCATACAAACACAAAACCTCCAATTTACTACTGCACTTTGCACTTAATGGTTTTCTATAGACATATCTCTGTATTACAAATTTGTCACACATTAAAGCTATTTCCTCAATCAGGAGCAGACTATCAACCTATTTTCTCCAATTTCGGACACGAACTGCACTATGATGCCTTTCACCCCTCCCAACTAGCATATACATGTATGTGGCAAATAGTCCTACTCCTACCTCTTTTGCTTGAGGACGGTCCACGAAAACACGTCTGCACTGTGTTCTTTGCAATACGCACACGAAAGGACCGTATCGGTTTTGACTTATCCAAGGCTTTTGATAGGGTAGATCGTCGGAGACTACTGACAAAAATGAGGACTCTTGTACTACACAACAGAGTGGTTGAATAGGTGGCTAAATTTCTGGTAACTGGTGAAACATTATCCGGTCCTGTAATGATTAAGAGGGTGTCTCTCAACGCGGTATTTTTGGACTTTTAAGTTTTCATATATACTATATATATTTTGCTAGTTGCTTTACGTCGCACCTACACAGATAGGTCTTGTGGCGACTTTGGTATAGGAAAGGCCTAGGAGTTGGAAGGAAGCGGCCGTGGCCGTAATTAAGGTACAGCCCCAGCATTTGCCTTGTGTGAAAATGGGAAACCACGGAAAACCATTTTTTTTTTTGCTATGGGCTTTACGTCGCACCGACACAGATAGGTCTTATGGCGACGATGGGATAGGAAAGGCCTAGGAGTTGGAAGAAAGCGGCCGTATTCTTAATTAAGGTACAGCCCCAGCATTTGCCTGGCGTGAAAATGGGAAACCACGTAAAACCATCTTCAGGGCTGCCGATAGTGGGATTCGAACCTACTATCTCCCGGATGCAAGGTCACAGCCGCGCGCCTCTAACCGCACGGCCAACTCGCCCGGTATGTATATATACTATGAGTAAAGAACTTGAATCGCAGATAATATGTTTTGCAGATGATATTATACTGTAAAGAGCAGTAATATGTTACAAGCTTGTGAACGACTACAGAAAAAAGACCTAGACAATGTTATGAGATGGACAGCAAACAATGGCATGTGCTTGATTGATTGATTGATTGATTGATTGATTGATTGATTGATTGATTGATTGATTGATTGATTGATTGATTGATTGATTGATTGATTGATTGATTGATTGATTGATTGATTGATTGATTGATTGATTGATTGATTGATTGATTGATTGATTGATTGATTGATTGATTGATTGATTGATTGATTGATTGATTGATTGATTGATTGATTGATTGATTGATTGATTGATTGATTGATTGATTGATTGATTGATTGATTGATTGATTGATTGATTGATTGATTGATTGATTGATTGATTGATTGATTACCAACACTGACTTCAATATGACCTACGTGTTAATATAAGCAATGATCTTTTTTGGGTAATTCTATTGACGAAGCTGTTAAGAAAGGATACAGATTTCTTCACATGATTATGATGGTATTTAAGAATTGTAGTAAGGACCTACTGTACGTCTCTGGTAAGACCCCAGTTAGAGTATGATTCCACTGTATGGGACCCACACCAGGATTTCTTAGCATGAGAATTTGAAAAGATATAAAGGAGAGTAGCACGATTTGTTGTTGGCGATTCCCGGCAAATAAGTAACGATACGAATATATTTATAAACTTTGTGTTGGGAAGACTTGGCGGAAAGGTGACGAGCTACTCGACTAAGCGGTAAATTTCGAGCTGTCATTGGAGAGATGGCGTGGAATGACATTATTAGATGAATAAGCTTGAGTGAGGTTTTCAAAAGACGAAATATGAGGTTATGTTGGAATTAAAAAGGACTATCTCGAGCAAATATTTATCTATACGACGCGGAATAAGGGACTGGAATAATTTATCGAAGGAAATGTTCGATAAATTTTCACGTTATTTGAAAAAATTCAAAAACGGAATATGTAAACGATTGATACGGTTTCTGCCACTTCGGCGACAGCTCTAAATGCAGATCAATGATAATTGACTGATTAAGTGATTACTGCGAACACAGACTTCAATATGTCTTAAGTCATTCCCCTCTACTTAGAATGTAAAATGTGTCAAATTACACTCTTCATGCCGCTGGATTCAGCTTCCACTTCACAAGGTTAATGTAAGAATAAGAATAAGAATAAGAATAAGAATAAGAATAAGAATAAGAATAAGAATAAGAATAAGAATAAGAATAAGAATAAGAATAAGAATAAGAATAAGAATAAGAATAAGAATAAGAATAAGAATAAGAATAAGAATAAGAATAAGAATAAGAATAAGAATAAGAATAAGAATAAGAATAAGAATAATGCACTCATTTAGATGGCATCTTATCTGTAGAAAATCTCCATGAAATAGCAGCCAAAACAGTTTCCAAATTTCTAATGAAAAGATAAATTATATGGAAGGGATTAGATCAGGTTTCAACAGTCAACCGTTAATCACTAAATATGGAAATTTCACTCAAGTGGACAAATTTAGTATCTAGGTGAAATTATTGAACCAGCAGAGTTTAATCAGCAAGCTAACAAGGAAAGAATTGCAAAACTTCAAAGAGCATACAATATTACTTGGAACAGATACAAGAAAAGAACTATATCAAGAAAAAAGGCTAAGTTACATTATAACACAGTAGTTAAAACAGAAGTACATTATGCATCTGAAACTATTACAATTGGTGGCAAATATAGAATAAAGATGATCTAAAAATAAGAAAGAAAAATCCTCAGGAAAGTCAAAACGCGAAAATGGAATTTGGATGAAAAAGAAATCATATGAAATCCATCAAGTTACAGAAAAATCACAGATACAATCAGGAAACAGCGATTATAACTTTATGGCCACTTATATAGAATGGATGTATATGTATGTTGGCTATTCAGCCCGAAGGCTGGTTGGATCCTCAACAGGTTCACCATTAGCTGTCATAGATGGCCTAGGTGCCACTGAAGAGGCGTACTAGGGAAATGAGGAGTGAGGTAGTATCCCGTTGCTTTCCTCACGGAGCCAGAAGTTGCCATTGCACATCAGTCTGCCAAGCCCACTGAAAAGCGTGCACCAACGAACCCTATGAGCGACATTTTCACACCATTATAGCAGGGACTGGCTGCATAAGAAATTGCATTACTAGCGTCACTCATACCTCAGCCACTTTCATATTGTCAAAGCCAAGGATAAGACCGAGACAGATCAATGAATGTAACAATTTTATTCTAGCCCATACCAGAAGACATAGTGCACTGTAAACATTACATCTTGCGAGCAAAGGCCTATAGAATGGATAATTGGCTAAAAGAAATTATCGGCAGCCAAGAAGATGGTTTTCCGTGGTTTCCCATTTTCACACCAGGCAAATGCTGGGGCTGTACCTTAATTAAGGCCACGGCCGCTTCCTTTCAACTCCTAGGCCTTTCCTATCCCATCGTCGCCATAAGACCTATCTGTGTCGGTGCGACGTAAAGCCCCTAGCAAAAAAAAAAAAAAAAAAAAAAAAAAGAAAGAAAGAAATCAGTGAATACCTAAATGAAGTTGGCATTAGTGAAGAAACCACTCAAGATAGAATAAAATTCTAAACATTAATTCACAAACACAAATTTTCTGTAAAGTGCCACCCGAAGAAATACAGGATGGACTGAACATTGTAAAAGAGAACACAGCGAGCGGATGAAGAGATAATGGGAAGAGAAGAAGATGAACAAAATAAGTAGGCCTTCTAATAAGTACAAACGTGCTCCTTAGTTGAGCATAATAAATAATACAGTATTAATAAAAGGTTACTCTGCAAAAGCCGTATAATATGACGTACACAATAGACGAAGTAAGAGGGGTAACAACAATCTGAGAGCTTTACAACGGATACTGTGAATTGTGTGGTACTCGAGGTATTTAACTCATTTCCGAGTTAAATGTACTAATTTGTGTGCTGATAACAAGACATTCAGTCTCCGTGTGACAACATACAGCCATCCTATCTAGAACTTCCCCTATGTAGAAAAAATCTGCTGTTTCCCATGTTCTAACATGTTAACGAGCTGTAAAAATTTAAACAGTGGAATTAATATTGTTTCTGAACATTAAAAAAGTAGCCTTGTAGGTTGTTAGCCCGGGGGAATTAATGTTATCCTTTGTGTGATACTTGTATAGAACAATCAAGATTTTAATTTTTAACTGCAATTACTGTCAGCTTATCAGATCTTCCACTGACATGAACTCATTTAGATACCATCTTATCTGCAATAAGAACTCCTGGTGGCCGCAGATTTCAGAGAACTCATAATCCCATTCTCTGACCGGCAATCTTATCAGTATATCTGTAGTGGGTGGTAAATACCGGGTGCTTCACGACAAGAATAACACTTTGTCTGAAAAAGAGCACGTGGGTGCATTTCTTGAGAGGAGAGAATATCACAGATAAGAACTTTCCTGACTGTAACATCGAATATCAGTGAGGATATGGAAGAGAAGTTACGAACCGGAAAAGTGAGATCTGCGGCCCTTAGCTGTCACCCCTACGTCTTCATAAGTCTAAAGAGTGATTCGTTATAACAAAGAGAAAATACGTAATCTCAAAGGTATGCCTATTTCGCAACATTGTAATTAGTTTCTTTATTGAATGTGTGCACTTTTGAAAACCTGATTTTACGAGCGTTTTAATATCCACACCCTTTTTCCAGAAATTCGACCGCGTCGGAAATGGAATGGATGAACCCCCTTCTAGCGGCAAGGATTTTTTTTTTTTTTGCTAGTTGCTTTTCGTCGCACCGACACACATAGGTCTTATGGCGACGATGGGACAGGAAATGGCTAGGAGTGGGAAGGAAGCGGCCGTGGTCTTAATTAAGGTACAGCCCCAGCATTTGCCTGGTGTGAAAATGGAAAACCACGGAAAACTATTTTCAGGGCTGCCGACAGTGGGGTTCGAACCTACTATCTCCCGAATACTGGATACTGGCCGCACTTAAGCGACTGCAGCTATCGAGCTCGGTAGCGGCAAGGGTAGGAACTGTGCTGGCTGGCGAAGCCTGTCACACTCCTCTGGGACGATGATTAATGACTAACAGATGAAACAAAATTATACTGGAGACGGTCGCTGGAATGAAAAAAGATGACAGGGAAAACCGGAGTACCCGGAGAAAAACCCGTCCAGCACCAATCTCACATGGAGTGACCGGGATTTGAACCACTAAACCCAGCGGTGAGAGGTCGACGCGCTGCTGCCTGAGACACAGATGTTCTCTCGACCGTTTGAATGACTATCCTAATTCTGCCAAAACTCGTCTTTTTTGTTCTTTGTTTTACAATTGCCTTTACGTCACACCGATATAGATAGGTCTTACGGCAACGATGAGACAGGAAAGGGCTAAGAGTGGAAGGAAGCGGCAATGGCCTTAATTATGGTACAGCCCCAGCCTGTTCTTGGTCTGAAAATGGGAAACCACGGAAAACCATCTTCTGGGCTGCTGAAGGTGGGGTTCGAACCCACTAACTCTCGAATGTAAGTTTACCGCTGAGCGGCAAAACTCGTTATCTGAGCAATGTGCACACAGGAATTGTCACTCTTGTTTTTAGATCTATGTATGATAGTTTATTATAACTTTATTTAGATTAAATAGCAGAGGCCTACATTATGTATTTCTCGGTCACAAGCTAGCTTGAAACTTCCTTAAAAGAGAGGTCTCAGCGACTGTAACATTTCAAGAGATCGTAACTTTTCACGGGAGCAAGAAGAAAGGTTGTAAAATCTGTATTTTGTGGCACAATACTTTCACCGAAGTGATATCTCTTATCTGAGAAGGACATGTATACATTTTGTTGAATTATGCTACTGGGTTTCTTTTAAAGCAGTATATTGTTTGTGAAAAAGTAAATAATATCCCTCAGCTGTAGGATTATACAAATACTGACTATCAGGTAGAAACAAAATTACAGTTTGTAAAATTTCGCCTAGTTTCTCTTTCAGTGTGGTTAATAATGCCATTACAGTGTTATTTATAACAAACGTTATTGCTAACACAAACTATTATAGATTTCTAGATGCCGCACGTCCAATTGCGTCAATGTCTTCCGTTTGAGCTTCATCTGTGATTGTGCACTTCTCATTCTTCATCTTTTCCAGTTCTGAAAAGAAATCATTCCGTTTCTTCTTGGCTGGTATAAAGTCCATTTGGTTTTAGAGATCTTTTATTTTACATGAATTTTCTGGTATTTACAGTTAAGGGGAGTCACGACTAAAATGTTGCGTTCCCTGCCCCAAAACTAGAATTTTCATTTTTAACCTTAAAATTTCCACATTTCTTCCTCTTTCAAATCCCTTTATTACTTTTCCCAAGTGCCCTTTTTTACAACTCTAAATGACGGATTTTGGCTTCAATCTTCTTTCGGACTACAATTTCAATAATCCCGCTGAAATATACTTGCTTTGTAGTAGGCCTTGGCTTTCTACAAGAAGAGACAGAAGTCTGAGGGAGTAACTTGCAGTCCAGAGCAGTTTTAAAGTAACTTCCAGTTGCCAATAGCATATTTCTAGCTGAAAATGTTATCAACTCATTGCCGTGTATAAAATGCTCCGTGTGACAGTGTTCTTATCAAACTAACCTGAAATTTTCTGATAAAGTTTCAATTATGTACAGGAATTAAAATTAGTTCTACATTTTATTACCAATTGAATATTACCTTCCTATTTTGGTTCCAAAATTAACACCAAACTAGAGTTTTGTCTATTGCATGAATAATGAAAAATTGAAAAACTTATATCTCCAACATTTTATACCTGATTGCAAAACCCAGAGTTATTATTAAGTATATGAGTATTTTAATAAGTCTATTCAATTATAACCCGAAAATTGTGAAAACTCTGCCGCAAGGAGCATTTTCCATGCATCGTGTACAAATAAATGTTATTTGTCACTAACTTTGCAAAAAATTTAGCAATCAACTTCAAATTTGTTTGTGATAAGTGTCAAGCTGTGGAAGTTCCGAATTTGGTTGTGATAAGTGGTAAGCCGTAGAAGTTTCAAATTTGATTGTGATAAGTGGTAAGCTGTAGAAGTTCCAAATTTGGTTGTGATAAGTGGTAATCCGCAGAAGTTCCAAATTTGGTTGTTATAAGTGGTAAGTTGCAGAAGTTCCAAATTTGGTTGTGATAAGTGGTAAGCTATAGAAGTTCCAAATTTGGTTGTGATAAGTTGTAAGCTGTAGAAGTTCCGAATTTCAGTCATGACTCCTCTTAATCCCCTTCTAATCTTGTACAAGATGTAGTGCTACAATAGAAGAATTTGTATTTCAATTGTTTGGAAGTGCTTCAACTGTAACGCAAAATGGCGAACCATATTTTACTGGTAAAAATACATCAGAAAACATGTTTAACTCATTTCTGATAAACTGAGAGCTAGTTCACTTCTAACACTCAACCCTTCATTTGGGAAACTAAGTATGTCTAAGTGGTCCAATGTATAGTATGATATCCCTCAAGGATTTACAGTATGTTGTGCCTCCATTAACACTGGCTTCACGTAAGTGGTCTATGTATTCATGTGTCCGTATATCAATTTTTCTTTAAATCATATCAATGAACAAACCGGAAAGATTCATTCTTACGTTAAAAATGTTTCGTCGGAGAGGTTTTATGAACGTAGAACTCAACACTGTTTGTACTATCACATCAAGAATTTGATCAGAAAGTGCTTGGTTACTAGGCTACATCGATTTTGTCCCTTACACGTAAGAAAGACATTGATTCACATCGCTGTAGTTTCTCTTTTGGAAAATGGAACTATAATTCCAAAGTCATCCTGTTTGAAGATGTAGAGTACGCAGAAAGTCTAAATCCCTTTCGCCTAGCATACTTACAGAATGCCAAACACTACGTTAAGAAACCAATGAAAGATGTAAGTTCAAGGATAGACTGTCTTACAAATTTGTTGGTTCCCTTTGAGAACACTGAAGTTTCATACTACTAAATATTCGTCGTTGTCGGTTATACATTGGAGCAGATTGCAATGAGCTCTTCAGTGTCGAGTAATGAAGTGCTATAAGTCGTTTCATGAATTTTCTCCCCATTCCACAATGATTTAAGACAAAAATACCTTTGAGAAGAATCAGTACCTATAAAATTTACGTCAGATCCAATTAGCTTGCCCAATATTAATGTATGCGAGTAAATGAGTAAACTAACACTAAGTATCTATTTTATTTTTCAAATTATAAAATCTAAGATACCGACACTAGATACTAAATTGAAATTTTAATTGATTTTCTCAATGGGATAGTGTCTAGAATACAATTCTAAAAAGCGAGTTCGATAGCTGCAGTCGCTTAAGTGCGGCCAGTATCCGGTATTCGGGAGATAGTAGGTTCGAACCTCACTGTCGACAGCCCAGAAAATGGTTTTCCGTGGTTTCCAATTTTCACACCAGGCAAATGCTTGGGCTGTACCTTAATTAAGGCCACGGCCGCTTCCTTCCCACACTTAGCCCTTTCCTGTCCCATCGTCGCCATAAGACCTATCTGTGTCGGTGCGACGTAAAACAACTAGCAAAAAATAATTCTAAAAATAATGTAATTGAATTAAGTCCTCCTATTCAACACAAAATTATCATTTAATAAATGTTCTGTGTAAAAAGCTACATAGTAGGACATGTTGTTGGTTATTAAGGTTTTAACTTTATTATCACTCGTAATGTTATGTTAGTAGTAAGCTCAACCTATTACATTGTTAAGCACTGGATGTACTTGAGTTGTGTGTGAATTAATGAATGATGATGCTGGATTTAGAATGTTAAACTAGTAGTGTGTCTTGTAATATTTCCTTTCCATGGAGCTGCTTGTTGTACGTTTGTTGTTGTTGTTGTTGTTGTTGTTGTTGTTGTTGTTGTTGTTGGGTAATTATGTCAACCTTAGCTTATTATCACACTACTGTAATTGACCATTGCCACCGGAATATTTCCCAATCGCGATGTATTTCTTAATAATAATAATAATAATAATAATAATAATAATAATAATAATAATAATAATAATAATAATAATAATAATAATAATAATAATAATGTTTCGACCTAGCCTAGAGGACATCATCAGCTTTAATTAACACAAGGATGGAAATCATACACAAAAAAGGTGATACATAAAAAGGTTAATGATTTAAAATACAGTCAGTAATTGCAATAAAAATCTATGTTTATAATGTTCATAGTTACACTCTTGTTGTAAGATGAATCTAGTTGTAACAGGTGTGTTTACCACGACTATTGATTGGCTGGAGGAAAACTTTAAAATTATGAAGACTGACAAATGCTATATGTTTGTCATGCTTCTGGAACAGAGTGAAGTTTTGAATTCAGAACTAGATTCGTCTTACAATAAGATGCATTGTAAAACGAATAGCAAAAGAACAATTTCACTAATCGTGAATAACTTTGGTGAGCCTATTTCTTTGCATCTGCATTTTATGCAGTCATATTGGAAAAATCCGGATTCCGACATTCTTATCGTCTCTAATTAAAGTGGATATCGGTCCTGTTGGGAGTACGCACGCGTACTGCATGTGCCATCCCTACATGGCATGTAACGAGACATAAAGCCCAAGGTAATGATGTCGTGACTATTAACGAACAATGAAGATGTAACATGTTCCCACACTTAACGAGGACAATCAAATTGAAGATTTAAAGCACCAATTATGTGGTGCAAGCAGAGTCAAGATGTCGTTGAGATTTATCCCTCATTTCATACCACGTTTAAAGCAAATACGTGATTACTGAAACTTTTCTGGCTATACCTGTTAAGATGTTATGTTGATATGGACGAAACTCCTTCCATACGAAGTACACTTAACCAGTGATATAAAATAATCTGACCCCATACCATAAAATCGTGAAGGTGAACGTTGTTTTATAACGTATACTCTCCGCAACTCAGCTACCTTATGATTATTTATTTATTTATTTATTTATTTATTTATTTATTTATTTATTTATTTATTTATTTATTTCGGACCAATTTCGATAGCTGCAGTCGCTTAAGTGCGGCCAGTATCCAGTATTCGGGTGATAGTGGGTTCGAACCCACTGTCGGCATCCCTGAAGATGGTTTTCCATGGTTTCCCATTTTCACACCGGGCAAATGCTGGGGCTGTACCTAAATTAAGGCCACGGCCTCTTCCTTCGCAGTCCTAGCCCTTTCCTGTCCCATCGTCGCTATAGGACCTATCTGTGTTGATGCTACGTAAAGCAAATTTTAAAAAATTATTTTGGAAACTAAAACAGTGAGATAACGAATTATACTCCCTGGCTCGTAAGCAATCTTACAGTTACTGTTAATCTGGCACGTTGGCACTATATAGTCATTGTTTAATTCGTGATTTGCGAGAATTACTTCTTGCCACTGCCGTATTATTAAAATCTCTAGTGTTACATTAGCGGATATCATTAAAGCATATTTTCTTTTTCTGTGGGACTGTATATCAGTTTAGGTAATATCAAGTAAGTCGAATTGTGACAAGTTCGAATAATGCATTTAATAACGTTGTTGATGTGAAATGACGAACGCAGCATTTTATTAATTACGGTCTTATTTCGCCCAATACTTACTTATAGCATTCGATTAGGATGTCTAAGAAGCAAGAAAAATCTGCAAGAACTCCGTCGAAAAGGAAATCAACATCACCTTCTCTATAAACATCAGTTCAAGTCAAATGGAAGGACATTTCGTTGTCAACCTAACTTAACCTAAACTTGTCTTGTTTTGTCACGACTTTCGTACGGTTTGCAGACTTAGCCTTTGTGTATTCTTATTTACTGCATATGTACATGTAATATATTTGTTTTTGTGTATTATTACAGCGTGGTTTCTCTTCATTTCGACAAATAATAGCAAATTTCATGAAGAGAGCTGAATTGTTTACATAAGACAAACCCCAAAGAACACGGTCACAAAAATGCGTAGGTATATGAAAATAAAGGCAGAAATATATAACAGTAAATTGAGTGAGGGTGACAGAGAGCGTGTGTATTTTTTTAATTCCTCATTAACCCTAGAACGGTAACAAGGAAATTTAACGCTTATTGATAACTATACGCTTCCAAGGCGTACACAGCGCAAAACAACGTCTGTACAGTCTCCTATCTTTCTTTTCTCCAACGTTCTTCATGTTAACTACATCACTAAGTATAGAGGTAAATTAAATTATATGTTCTTTCTGAAACTTGAATTAATTATTCTATTTCCAACACAAGATATACAAGGCACAAGTGGTACATAAAAATAAACACCAGTAAAAAAAAAACTAGACTCTCAAGACAGTCTTACTAGCTTGTTGAAAGTAAATTCTTGTTCCAGAAGTAACTCAAGTAAAAGGAAAATAACCTACAACAAATTTGATAAAAACTCATATGAAATAAACTAGAAAGAATCACACCAATTGATGGTAACTATGCGCCTCTATGCGAACGTGGACAGGAACACGGCTGGGACGTGACTGACACACGTACGGGAGGCTGTTTGAAGCATAACTGGAGGATAGGGATGCCTTGTCAAGGTCACTCGCTTTGGCGGGCATTTACATTTGCGTGTACGTCTATGAGGCGTATTGTTACCATTCTAGGGTTAAGCTTGAAAACCGACTTCATTATAAATATCTTGATTGATCATTTATTATCATTTACTCGGGTAAAGAAACCGCCATTATTGATACTTATCTTGAGGTTAGTGTGTTGATGGTTATGTCTCGTGATTTCAATATGTAACTATTCAAGTTGGCAGCAGTGATGAGCCATTTAGAAAAGAGAGAACAGGGCAGTGATATTTGCCTTTTAGTGTTTATACTTAAGTGACGATTACTATACACAGAAATAGACAGTTACAACAGAGAAGCACAATCCAAACTTAACAAGATATAAATGGAAGAACAACGAAAAAATCAACTAATAATAGAAGTAGCGAAAGAAGAACTAACATGATAAGTATTGGGAAACAACAATTAACAATAAAAAATGTAAAATGAGAATAATGAGGAAAATTAAAGATTGAAAGTAAAATAAGGACAGGAACTTACCACTAAGCACAGTATTACAGGGTCTTTCACTCAAAGTGGGGCCGGCCGGTCGACCGGCGCAGCGCAGCGGGTAGATGGGCGAGCTGAAGGTCAGACGAGCACATGGCAACTCGCTGAGATCGTGGTCGGGAGAACGCCCATATGAATCGCATGTAAATAACTAGCACACATAATAACGCTTAATCAAAGTGAAATACTTTCTCACCTTGTCACAGGAGATATTGAAAATTTCCTCCACCTGAATCTATACATTTCTGGCTTCATGTAAGGAAATTTTCATTCATACGCATTAGTTCATTTACCGAGATAGCCTCGATTTCTCTCGTGATATTTTGTTTGAGTTCATCTAGAGTGTGGGGATCTTGCGGGCTACTTTGAGTGAAAGACCCTGTATATAGACCCTATGTTGGTTGCTTTACGTCGCACCAACACAAATAGGTCTTATGGCTACGACGATTTAGAAAACGGCTAGGAGTGGGAAGGAAGTCGCCTTGGCCCCAGTATTTGCCTGGTGTAAAAATGGGAAACCACGGAAAACCATATTTAGGGCTGCCGACAGTGGGGTTCGAACCCACTTACTCCCGAATTCAAGCTCACAGCCGTGCGTCCCTAATCGCATGGCCAATTCGCTCGGTGGCACAGTAAGAAAAATACTGATATGACATGCATGTAACGGTACAATAGAGTAACAAGTAAATGTTAAAAAATAAAAACAGTAGAAACAAAAAAAAGAGAAAATAAAATAAAAAACACCTTACCGTTCAGAAAAATATAAATGATTATAAATATGTCTCTCGGCCATGGCCATCCGTCAACGGCTGCTAATTTCACATGGACATCCTTAAGACTCAGCCTGCCCGGTTGCTAGGTAACACTATCTGGCCATCCATTCATACCTTACATCACCGACTGCACGATTGCTATTGTTACACTTCCGTCACATATCTTGTGACGCTAACTTCCGTAACGCAAATTTTCTGAAGAGCCCAAGCCATGAAAAATAACTAAGTCAAGAAATAAATAAAAAGTAAACTTTTCCCTTTGCAAAAATCTAATGATCATGAATGTTTTTCAGTAAATTGCACCGGTAAGTCTGGTATTGAAAGGGTAAAAAAAGTCGATTATTGATAACGAACGATTTATTTTCATCATTTCACAAAGCATCTTTGGCGACCAAGGCCTACGGTAACGAATAATGTGACGTCACTGTCGGTACACTTTCTACTTCAACATACTCTGTTATAATTTCTAGCCGGGTGCAGCCCTTGTAAGGCAGATCCTCCAATGAGGGTGGGCGGCGTCTGCCATGTGTAGGTAACTGCGTGTTATTGTGGTAGAGGAGAGTGTTATGTGTGGTGTGTGAGTTGCAGGGATGTTGGGGACAACACAAACCCCAGCCCCCAAGCCATTGGTATTAACCATTGAAGGTTAAAATCCCAGGGAATCGAACCCGGGACCCTCTGAACCGAAATCCAGTTCGCAGACCATTCAACCAACGACTCGGACAACCTACCCTGTTTATATACATCCACACCCGGCAGTATCATTGGCGATCAAGGCCTAGGGTAACGACTACTGCGACGTTGCTTCCATCATACATTTTGTCGCGTTAGTGATAATTTCGGATGACCCCAAATCATAAGACATATTCATATCAAAATAAATAGTACACTATGTAATGACATTATAATAAGGACGAGGGTCCAATCAAATGTTAGACTACTGACAAAAACCGACGCTCTAAATAGTAACAGGTAGATTGGTTACAAAATAAATAAATAAATAAATAAATAAATAAATAAATAAATAAATAAATAAATAAATAAATAAATAAATAAATAAATAAATAAATAAATAAATAAATAAATAAAAACTCCATGCCACTACAGCTCTGATGGGTCTTGGCTTCCCAAGGGACTCCTGATTAGCCCGGATGCCTGCAACTTACGAGGTGATGTGTGGTCAGCACGACGAATCCTCTCAACCGTTATTCTTGGCTTCTAGACTGTGGCCGCTATCTCATTATCAGATAGCTCTACAATTGTTTTCACCTAGGCTGAGTGGACCTCGAGCCACTCGTCAGATCCAAGAAAAAGCCCTGACCTGGACGAAAATCGAACCCGGCGTTTCCGGGTAAGAGACTGGCACGCTACCCTTTATGGCAAGGTCGGTAATAATAATAATAATAATAATAATAATAATAATAATAATAATAATAATAATAATGCTGGACTGAGTGGCTCAGACGGTTGAGGCGCTGGTCTTTTAACCCCAACTTGGCAGGTTCGATCCTGGCTCAGTCCGATGGTATTTGAAGGTGCTCAAATACGTTAGCCTCGTATCGGTAGATTTACTGGCACGTAAAAGAACTCCTGCGAGACTAAATTCCGGCGCCTCGGCGTCTACGAAAATCGCAAAGGACATAAATCCAATAATAATAATAATAATAATAATAATAATAATAGTAATAATAATAATACATTGCCATTATCAACATTCAGCGACATCATGGTGAAATGTTTGCCGAATTTTAGATAAGTATTTGTTCAACACACCGTCGCCTGGAGGAATGTGTATAATTTACGGTATTCCTCACTCGTTAACCTCCAGAGAGCACTAGAAGGTATGATTTAAGTGAAAGAGGAGATTGACATGGAAACAAGCTCTGAACTGGAGACTTGGTCTGCCCACAACAACCGGATACTGTAAGTCGTCCGATATTTCACCAAACAATAGAACAATTCCCAGACATGGTCCAGCTTGCTAGATATGTATCAGAGCGCGAAACAGGGGACCGTCCTACAGACATGAGACCACATATCATCAGCTGATACTGGTAAATCCAGAACCAGTGTATCCTTTTGCGTTCAAGGTATGGGATCGACTCTCAATGAAATGCTGCTTAGTACTTGGTACATTAAAGAGTGAAATTCCAGTAAGATTTTATTTTTATAAAATATACCTTTTGTTTCCCAACAGGTGTAACTCCATAATTGTTGATTTTGGACTAACACGAGCATGGGAGCAGCACAAACGAACTGACGCAATGCTTCAGAACCTAGAGGTCTTTATTCTTATACTACTTGCTAATTTGAAGCCTGATAATACCTACCTGTCGGCTTTTAATAAAAATAAATCCACTGGGATTTTCTGTAATGTTTCTATTGATTACTCCTGTAACCAAACTGCAAAATGTGTCCGACCTTAAACTGAAATTGAAATGAAATAAAAAAGCGGGGAAATATTTAGTCACTCTTGGAATTAAAAATCAAAATATCAGCTTAGATATTTTTAACAATAATGCTCATTAAGCAATATTACATTTTAAAAGTAGTTTTTCGTTCTATAAAGTACAGTCCAACCTCGATATCTCGAACCTCCATTACTCGAATTTTCAGTATCTCGAAGTAACTGAAATTTCCCGGCCGTTTGTCTTCACGTATATTTATTTCTCTATTACTGGAAAGTCGGTTAAAACCAATTTCCGGATTTCTCAAAGCAAACATTTCCTCCCTTGAAGCAAAAAATACCCTTTAACTCGAATTTTGCGCAACATTAACTGTGCAATACGGCATTTGTGGTTTGTGAGGAACAGTTAACAAGTAAAGAAAGGTTTACAGTGATGCTGGGAGCTAATATGACGGGAACCGAAAAACTATAACTTCTAGTGATCGGAAAATCGGCGAAGCCTCGCTGTTTCTCGAGTGTGAATTAATTACCGGTCACGTACGAAAGCAACGCCGATGACAAGCTCCATTTACGAATCTCGACTGCGTGGTATTGACGAGAAGCTTCAACGCGAAGGGAGGAAAGGTTTACAGTAACAAACAGAAGAGACTAACGGATATTTTCCAAAAGGTGTTATCGGAGGAATGTTTTTTGTTTCACTACTGTATGTACTGTATCCCGTCTTCTAAAAAGTTACTATAATAAGGGTTATAATAAAAGTGACGCCGAAAAATAAGGTTTGTTTGGATATTTTAAATACTGTTAAAAATAATTCACTTATGTGCTATACATGCCTTTGCTGGCGAGATGTAGTGTTTACAGTGCACTATGTCTTCTGATACGGGCTATATCAAATTTGTTACTTTCATTGACCTGTCTCAGTCTCATCCTTGGCTTTGACAATATGAAAGTGACTGAGGTATGAGTGATACTAGTAATACCATTGCTTATGCAGCCAGTGCCTGTTATGAATGGTGTGAAGATATCGCTCATAGGGTCGGTTGGTGCATGCATTTCTTTTTTCTTTTTTTTTGCTAGGGGTTTTACGTCGCACCGACACAGATAGGTCTTATGGCGACGATGGGAGAGGAAAGGCCTAGGAGTTGGAAGGAAGCGGCCGTGGCCTTAATTAAGGTACAGCCCCAGCATTTGCCTGGTGTGAAAATGGGAAACCACGGAAAACCATCTTCAGGGCTGCCGATAGTGGGATTCGAACCTACTATCTCCCGGATGCAAGCTCACAGCCGCGCGCCTCTACGCGCACGGCCAACTCGCCCGGTAACATGCATTTCAGTGGGCTTGGCAGACTGATATGTAATAGCTGCGGCTGGCTCGGTGAGGAAAGCAACGGGAAACTACCTCACTCCTCATTTCCCTAGTACACCTCTTCAGTGACGCCTAGGCTATTTATGACAGCTGTTGGCGGAGCTGCAGAGGATCAAACCAGCCTTCGGGCTGAATACCCAACATACAACACATGTGCTATACATGCTCAAAAACTATATTCTCTGTATCTCGAAATTTGGATAACTCGAAATAAAATTTAGCTCCCGAGGTGATTCGAGATATCAAGATTCCACTGTAATAATATGCAAATAAACTATTTATTTTCACTGGACTTAAACATTTGAAAAAAAAAAAACACTTTTCTCTTTACGAAAGTAAAATGATTACAAATATGTCTCTTTGTCATGGCCACCCATCAATGGTTGCTAATTTCAGATGGCAGAGAGCCATAAGACATAGCCTGTACGGTTGCTCGGTGACATTGTCTGGCCATCCATCCATACCTCATATCACAGCCTGTAGAGTTGCTTGGGTTACGCTACAGTCACACATTTTTTGACGCTAACTTCCGTAACGTAAATTTTCAGATGTTCCCCAGCCATAAGACATGTTTATATTAGAAAACGGGCCGATGACCTTAGATGTTAGGCCCCTTTAAACAACAAGCATTATCATCATCATCATCATCATCATCATATTAGAAAACTTTGTCAAGGTTTGTCTGAATCTCCCATGGTCCTACAGCTCAGATGGGCCTTGGCCTAGTAAACGACCGTTGCTCGGCCGTTATTCGTAATTTTCTAGACCGGGGTCGCCATTCCATCGTCAGGTAGCTCCTCAGTTGTAATCAAGTAGATTGAATGAACTTGGAACCAACCCTCAGGTCCACGTAAACAGTGGTGGTGGTGGTGATTATTGTTTTAAGCGAAAATACAACTAGATAACCATTCTCTATCCAGGTAAAATGCCTTTACATTTACTCGAATCGAACCTGGGGTCTCTGGAAGACACACTACCCTTACACTACATTACTCCACTGAAGTCTGATAATCCATAGCCTGCTGATATAACTGATATGTTACTGATCTGGCGTCTGATAATCCATGGCCTCCTGATATAACTGATACGTTACTGATCTGGCGTCTGATAATCCATGGCCTCCTGATATAACTGATATGTTACTGATCTGGCGTCTGATAAATCCATGGCCTCCTGATAAGTTATATGTTACTGAACTGATGTCTGATAATCCAAGATCTCGTGATATAACTGATATATTATTGAACTGATGTTTGGCCTCCTGATATAAGATGTATGTTACTGAACTGATGTCTGATAATCCAAGATCTCGTGATATAACTGATATATTATTGAACTGATGTTTGATAATATATGGCCTCCTGATATAAGTTGTATGTTACTGAGCTGATGTCTGATAATCCATGGCCTCCTAATATAACTGACATGTTACTCAACTGAGGTCTGATAATCTATGGCCTCCTAATATAACTGATATGTTACTGAACTAACATCTGATAATCCGTGAACCGAGCACGATAGCTGCAGTCGTTTAAGTGCGCCCAGTATCCGGTATTGGGAAGACAGTAGGTTCAAACACCACTGTCGGTAGCCCTGAAGATGGTTTTCCGTGGTTTCCCATTTTCACACCAAGAAAATGCTGGGGCTGTACCTTAATTATGGACACGTCCGCTTCCTTCCAAGTCCTAGCCCTTTCCTGTCCCATCGTCGCCATAAGACATATCTGTATCGGTGCGACGCAAAGCCAATAGCAAACAAAGAAAGATAATCCATGGCCTCCTGATATAAGTTAAATGTTACTCCACTGACGCTGATAATCCAAGATCTCGTGATATAACTGATATGTTATTGAACTGACGTCTGATAATATATCGCCTGCTGATATAAGTGATATGTTACAGAACTGACGTCTGATAATCTATGGTTTCCTGATATAACTGATATGTTACTGAACTGCCGTCTAATAATCCATGGACCGAGCTCGATAACTGCAGTCGCTTAAGTGCGGCCAGGATCCAGTATTCGGGCGATAGTGGGTTCGAACCCCACTGTCGGCAGCCCTGAAGATGGTTTTCCGTGGTTTCCCATTTTCACACCAGGCAAATGCTGGGGCTGTACCTTAATGAAGGCCACGGTCCCTTCCTTCCCAGTCCTAGCCCTTTCCTGTCCCATCGTCGCCATAAGACATATCTGTGTCGGTGCGACGTAAAGCCAATAGCAAAAAAAAAAAAAAATCAATGGCCTCCTGATATAAGTGATATGTTACTGAACTGACGTCTGATAATCCATGGCCTCCTGATATAAGACTGAACTGACGTCTGATAATCCATGACGTCCTGATATAAGTTATATATTACTGAACTGAGATCTGATAATGCATGGTCCCCTGATATACCGTAAGTTATATGTTACTCCACTGACACCGTTAATCCAAGGTCTCGTGATATATATTATTCCACCGATGTTTGATAATCCACGGCATCCAGATATATGTTATGTTACTCCAGTGACGTTTGATTATCCATGGTCTCCTACACTGGCGTATCCAAGGGGGGGGGGGGCAGTGGGGCCGGGCCCCCCCCCCCAAAATGTTTCCTGAAACTAGAGCGAGGATCAGCCGTTGTTTTACGTGCGATACGAACAACTTAAAACTTACGCCGAAATGACGAATTAACGAAGCGACAAAGAATCTACTAGCAGGGCTCAATACGGCCATTCATAATTTTCCATATTTGTACTGCTTGAATGAAAGGAAGACACTTATAATTGTGATGCGCGGGGATATTTCACTGTAGAGGTCTCAGTATTGGGAATGTGTTGACAAATGCCAAAAGATGAGGAAAGGGGCAATTAGCCAGGGATTACTCAGTAGGGGGCCGGAACGTGACCACCGAGATAACGGGGTCCACAGCCAGAAACAGTTGAACAACATCGTGTCAGCTTTTGCAGATCAGTTCCAGGAAACTGGGGTTGTACCATGGTTGAAAGATGTGCTGTGTTTAAGTTGCAGCGTTCGGAAGACTGTGATAGGATTGTGAGCTGCACGTTAGTTTCTCATTTTGTGCCATATAATAACTTTAATTGTCACTAAGGGCAAAATAATGTGCATCCTCGGTAAGTCATGATTTTTTTTAAATTCTAATAGCAAGACAGATCGCAGATGCGTACCTTAGTTCTATAGGTAGGTCTATATATTTTGTCAAATGCCCGGGGACTGATTGGAACTTCAAATGGCACCATCAAAAGTGCATGTAACTATCTTGTAATTAGCGGACGTGATAACTCAGTTCCAATGGTTCTTCTCATCAAGACGCCCGAGGCTTGAGTCGCAGTCGATGCATGAAACATTTTTAAAATGGGAAGTCACGTTCTATTGATACAGATTCTACTTAAAACACTAGGTCGCGTGCCTTACCTTTGTTTAGTACTTTTGAGTAATAACCGCATCATTTATGATGGTGTATTTTGAGTATCAACCATTCTTCGGGCTTACCTTGTACCTTAAATGGTGAGTGGATGCAGTGGCGTACCCACGAAATAATTTCAGTGGCCAGTAGCGAGGATACAACTTTTCCATGGAAAATTTGCTTTACGTCGCACCGTAGGTCTTATGGCAACGATGGGAAAGTAAAGGGTTAGGAGTAGGAAGGAAGCGGCCGTAGCCTTAATTGTATGTTGTATGTTCAGTCTTCAGCCCTAAGGCTGGTTGGATCCTCAACAGCTCCGCCATCAGCTGTCATTAAGGTGTGAAAATAGGAAACCACGGAAAAACATTTTTAGGGCTGCCGACAGTGGGGTTCGAAGCGGATGCAAGCACACAGCTGCGCGTCTTTAACCGCACGACCAAGTCGCCCGGTGGATATGAAAAGAAAGCCGGTCCTACCGAGTGCGGTGACGGATCTTCTGTAGATATTGATGGTTTTGATTGTTGCCATGTAATTATATCCAACAATCGAAATCATAGCTTCTGTACTCTAAACCGGCTGCATTATTGAAACTGTTCGTAAAATTGATAATATCGTTCTTCGTTTGTGAGGAATTAGAATCTTAATTTAATTTTTTTTCTAAAAAAAACCCGCGTTGGTACGATGCCCCGTGAAGGTCGTAGATATTTCGATCACGGGAGACTCATGGCCAACTCTATTGCACCCACAAACAAGGCTGTATCTTCCCGATCCCATGCCTTTCTTAACTCTGTCAGTGGCGGGGATCGAATGCAGGATGCCTTAAGTCTAATTCTAAAATAAGGTGACCTGAAAGTAACAAGCCGACCCCGCGGTGTAGGGGTAGCTTGCCTGCCTCTTACCGGAGGCCCCGGGTTCGATTCCCGGCCAGGTCAGGGTTTTTACCTGGATCTGAGGACTGGTTCGAGGTACACTCAGCCCACGAGCTTATAATTGAGGATCTATCTGACGGTGAGATAACGGCTCCGGTCTAGAAAGCGGAGAGGATTCGTCGTGCTGACCACAGGACACCTCATAATTTGCAGGACTTCGGGCTGAACAGCGGTCGCTTGGTAGGCGATGGCCCTTCGAGGCTGTTACGCCATGGAGTTTGGTTTGGAAAAGTGTACAGAGAAGGAAGCGACACCCCCGCAAGGCTCTTTAGCTTCCACCTAGTTCTTCCGTCCGGTCTCGTGCATTTAGGACAATTGGAAAACGTACGCCTTAATAAATGCTCTTCATAAAACCTGTGTAAACATACTAACTGAATCTATTTATAAAAATAATCACAAACGCCTCCTTTTCATGTGTTCAGTTGGTTGAGTCGCTGTCCTTCTGAGTCCGAGTTCGCAGGTTCAAATCCCGACTTTGGTCGGTGGCCCTCAAAACGGCGTTGAAATGGCAACAGCTCCATGTCGTTGGTTTCTGGCACGTTAATAAAAATTATACATACGAATATTAGCGTCATAAAACTGTAACTTAATGCTACTATATTCTGCACCCCAGGCTTGCGAGGGAAACGAATTAACAATTTGCTTTACGTCGCAACGACACTGATAGGCCTTATGGTGACGGTGGGATAGGAAAGGCGTAGGAGTGGGATGAAGCGGCCGTTCCCTTAATTAAGGTACAGCCCCAGCATTTGCCTGGTGTGAAAATGGGAAACCACAGGAAACCATTTTCAGGGCTGCCGACAGAAGGGTTCGAATCCACTATCTCCCGGATGCAAGCTCACAACTGCGCTGCCCTAACCGCTAAGGAAGCTAATAGGACAAGGTAAACACTCCCTAGCATATGTTGTGACATATATTTTTCTTTACCAACTAACAAAATATCTATACCCCTTACATTCTATATTTACTTATTTATTTATTAGTGCTTTTTTTTACAGTGGCGAAGTTAGGGCTCGAGGCCCTCTCGTGTACTTAACCACATACTAATCAAAATCTTAAATAAAATACTGAGATACGTAAAACAGTTAAAACTACATAAATTAAGTTTAAAAAATACATTTAAATACAGTACTAACTAAATTAATATTAAAACTAATTAATATTGAAAAGTGCGGCTGCATACCTAAATGGTTAGCGAGTTGGCCTTTGGTCACAGGGGTCCTGGATTCGATTCCCAGCAGGGTCGGGAATTTTAACCATCATTGGTTAATTTCGCTAGCACGGGGGCGGGGTGTATGTGCCGTCTTCATCATTACATTCTCATCCCGACGCGCAGGTCGCCTACATGTGTCAAATAAAAATACCTGCACCTGGCGAGCCTAACATGTCCTCGGACACTCCTGGCACTAAAAGCCATACGCCATTTCATTTCAATATTAAAAAATCTTAAAAATGACATCCTCAGGCACGCACACATTCACACTTCAAACATTCAGTCAGCTGTCCTCAGCAGGTAGTCTCGGCAGGTTTAATTTAATTTCGTATGGCTATTTCTAGCCGAGTGCAGCCCTTGTAAGGCAGACCCTCCGATGAGGGAGGGCGGCATCTGCCATGTGTAGGTAACTGCGTGTTATTGTGGTGGAGGATAGTGTTATGTGTGGTGTGTGAGTTGCAGGGATGTTGGGGACAGCACAAACACCCGGTCCCCGGGCCATTGGAATTAACCAATGAAGGTTAAAATCTCCGACCCGGCCGGGAATCGAACCCGGGACCCTCTGAAACGAAGGCCAGTACGCTGACCATTCAGCCAACGAGTCGGACGTCTCGGCAGGTGACCTTAAATCTTAATAAAGAGCTAGTTTATCTGACCTGAGCTGACAGGGAATTCCATAATGTGACGCCGATCACCACAAATAATCTATTAACTGTATTTGTGCGGTGCAGTGGAATAGAAAGATAGGATCTAGCACGTGTATTTAAGTTGTGAAATGATGATAAAAAGGTGAATTTAGAAGAAATATACAGTGGCTGACTTTCAGCTAACACTCCTAAACACCATCGTTAAAGTGTGTAGCTGCCGACGTTTATCAGGCTTCAGCCATGAGACAGCCTGATAGTATGGGGTGGTATGAACATCGTACCCGCTGTTGTAAATAAATCTCAGGCAGGAGTTCAGTGCTCGTTGAAGTTTAAGTGTTTCTTCTCTCGTCATATCAACTAATACAACGTAACAGTAATCAAGAATAGGGGGAATGAGAGTCTGTATTAGTTTTGCCTTTAGCTCAAATGGAAATATATCCCTCTGCGTTTAAGAGGGTGAAGCACTCCAAAAGTCTTTTTTTACGTATTTCTTTCGTGTGACCAGAACAATCAAGTGTTTCATTCATAATTAAGCCCAGATTTTTAACCGCTTTACTGTGGGGAATAATGTTCCCATTCAGTAGGATAGGCGGGATTGCGACATTGTTTGAGCAGCTCAGTAATTTTCGTGGTCCAATTATGATTGCCTGAGATTTTGTGGAGTTTAGTATAAGAGAATTTCGTTGTGCATATATACTGAGTCATCAGAGGTCATTGTTAATATCTTGTCTTGCAATGTCGATATGTTATTTCCTGTCACGGATGGTATGTCATTGATATAAATACAGAAAAGTAAGGGCCCTAGAATAGGGTACTGCCCTGCGGGGCACCACTAAGTTTCATTTTCCATTTAGAGGCCTTGTCGTTTACTGTTACACGCTGTTGATGGTTACTCAAATAATAACTAAGAAACTTAAGCGCAGCCAGGTCGAAATTTAGCAGTTCCATTTACTTTATCATAGTCGGAATTTCTATAGTGTCAAAGGTGCTACTGAAGTCAAGAATGATAAGTTTAGTGAGCAGTCGTTTGTCTATAGCGTTTCTTCTTACCTTCAAAAGTGCTGTCGCGGTACTGTGACCCTTCTTAAATCCAGATTGCAAAGGGTCCAAAGGAGCATTTTTATTTAGGTATTCCAGAACTTGCTCATATACTAAACGTTCAAAGGCTTTAGAAAGCGCAGGGAGTATGAACACAGGACGAATGTCAGAGAGAGATTGTGGGTCTAAACTCTTAGGTACCAGTATAATATTCAATATTGTCTGTTTTCCAGACAGTAGGGAAAATTCCGTTTAGTAAATAGTAGTTCAGTATGTGCGTCAGTATAGGCAGGACAGCACCAATAATGTTATGTATAAAAGTAATAGGATTATCATCTACACGCGTGGCCTTTGATTTAATCGAGTACAAAGCCTTTTTAACCTGATTTTCTGTGACACTGTGAAATGTGAATGGTGGATTGGCTGGAGGGGAGGGCGGTGATTCGGTGCAGTTAATTGGGGTAGGTTGAATATTTATTCTACTAGAGTAATCGTTCAGTTCGTCAAGTAGAATGTCAGGAGTTGTCTGGCTCTGTTGATTTTTTCCTATTCCCAGAGCTCTAAATTGGTCCCATGCGCGATTGGAATTAAAGGTTGTTAGCTAAATTCCGGAAATATGCACATTTATTATTTCTGATTAACCGCTTTGTGCGATTTCTTAAGATGCGGTAAGATTCGAAGTCTGTGTCATCTAAGGTTTGTTTATAATGTCGAAATAACGAGTCACGGTGGGCCATCATTCTCTTGGTTTCAACATCTAGCCATGGAGAAGGGTGAGAAACCTTTATTCGACGTGTATGTGTGTGTTTCTTTGCCGCATTAATCGTATAAAATGTCACTTCTTTATAGCTTTTCACATGACCATTATTATAATAAAATTTCCGTATTTATATTCTGGCTTGGGGACTTGGTGTTTGTCCCAACATTTTCCTCTTCATATTCAGACAACATACTACACTAACCAGGCACCAAAGAAACACACAACAGTGATTACATCCCTCCATATAGGGTTGCGTCGGGAAGAGCATCCGGCCGTAAAACAGGGCCAAATCCACATGTGCGACACAGTTCGCACCCGTGACCCCACAGATGTAGGAAAAACGGAAGAAGAAGAAAGAAGAGGAGGAAGAAGAAGAATAAGATGATGATGATGATGATGATTACTATTAGCTTCCGGAATTCGCAAGAATCCACCACTCTTACTTGGATCCAAGGACACTAATTTCCTTTTTAGGTATTCTATACCACCTAAACTCTGGAAGTTTGGTCACCTATCAAAATAAATGCCCCCCCCCCCCAAACTGAAATCCTGGCTACGCTACTGGTCTCCTAATATAATTTACGTGTTTTTCTACTGCCGTGTGACAATCCATAGCCTCCTGATATCAGTTACATGTTACTCTACTGACGTCCAGCATCCAGGGACCCTCTATCAATTAGTATGTTGCATCACTGGTGTCAGATAATCTAAGGTCATCTGAATAATGCTATTCACATTATTGTACCGAACTGATGTCAAAATCCTGTTAAGAGAAGTGGGTTCTTTCATTTTCTTTTCGTCGAAGAGACTAAGACAAAGCATAAAACAATGAATTTCCTCTTTAATGTTATATTTTACAATCACTGACAAGGCGTGATTATGGAACATCGTGAGAGTAGCGGAGTTGTTGGCATACAATATTATTAACCTGATGGACGCAGCCGTGCATCGCCATGGTGAATAAATCAAGACGAGCACGCAGGCTATTTCGTGAGAGTGTTTAATACGCCTAATGTGTTTATAAGATATTTCAAACGCCTGGTCGTTCACAAGATTTATTGTTAAGTATTGCTGAATAAAAAGCTGCAGTCGGAGTTCCCGCTGTGACCACAGGAGGCGCTGATGGATTAACTGGCCACAATGGCACTAACTAGCTTAATAAGATACCACACACAACAGCACTTGGCTTTTTGGCATGATTAAAGAAAACAGATCAGTTCGAAGTTACTGTAGGCTACACTAATTACCTTCTGGTTATAATTAGTTTAACAATGAGATCATACTGTGATGAGTGCTTGTACCTTGTGCATCCTATATTTATGTTAACCTGCATTCAATCTCCATTAACTTATCCATCATTTTCCTTTCGTAGAGTCCAGCTTTTTACTTGAATGGTCAGCGTTGCGGCTGAGGATTTTAAAGCCTCTCGTTAATTTCCGTCCCTTGGGGGCTGGGTATTTGTGTTCATCTTAATACACAAGTTTGTTGACTTAAAATATATCACACTACAAACCACCAAAGAAATACACAATTGTGAATACACACCTGACAGTCGAAAGGCATCCAGCCATAAAATTAGGTTCAGTCCACATAATAAACCGACCCCAAGCTAGAAGGAAGAAGACTTCGTTTTAAATCGGATTACGTGTACAAAAGAAGAAAGAAAGCATAGTTCAATTTTGTCAAACATTCCGGCTGTTTGTTTGTTGTTGTTTAGTTTTTAAGACATTGCGGGAAAACGACTTAAGGAAATTTCTTGAAAATCGGCATTTCAGTTCGGAGATGGCCATGTTACAATTTTCCTTTTGGGAAAATCAAAATAAATATACCTTACAATAAATGAAACTCAAATTTATTAATTTGTTTGCATCTAGCAAACCGTTTTCGAGACCGAGAACTATCCGTATGGAATTTTTAGTCGGCAAGTGTAGGATTCAGTGCATCGAAAGGGGGAAACTGACTCAGGGCCTGTGGAACATCCTGGAATAAAATAAACAGTGGTATTCAAAGTGTCGCGGCGTTCGCAAATTTATCGCGGTTTCTAACTGGTTTCAGTGAGCAGTTCAGCGGCGTCTAACTGGTTCAGTGAGCAGTTCAGCGGCGTCTAACTGGTTCAGTGAGCAGTTCAGCGGCGTCTAACTGGTTCAGTGAGTAGTTCAGCGGCTTCTAATTGGTTTCAGTGAGCAGTTCAGCGGCTTCTAACTGGTTTCAGTGAGCAGCCTAGCGGCTTCTAACTGGTTTCAGTGAGCAGTTCAGCGGCGTCTAACTGGTTTCAGTGAGCAGTGCAGCGGCTTCTAATTAGTTTCAGTGAGCAGTTCAGAGGCTCCTAACTGGTTTCAGTGAGCAGTTCAGCGGCTTCTAACTAGTTTCATTGAGCAGTTCAGCGGCTTCTAACTGGTTTCAGTGAGCAGTTCAGCGGCGTCTAACTGGTTTCAGTGAGCAGTGCAGCGGCTTCTAATTGGTTTCAGTGAGTAGTTCAGAGGCTTCTAACTGGTTTCAGTGAGCATTTCAGCGGCTTCTAACTAGTTTCATTGAGCAGTTCAGCGGCTTCTAACTGGTTTCAGTGAGCAGTTCAGTGGCTTCTAACTGGTTTCAGTGAGCAGTTCAGTGGCTTCTAACTGGTTTCAGTGAGCAGTTCAGAGGCTTCTAACTGGTTTCAGTGAGCAGTTCGGTGGCTTCTAACTAGTTTCATTGAGCAGTTCAGCGGCTTCTAACTGGTTTCAGTGAGCAGTTCAGTGGCTTCTAATTGGTTTCAGTGAGGAGTTCAGCTGCATCTAACTGGTTTCAGTGAGCAGTTCAGGAAAGAGTGGAGTCTACTCATTTTCAATAAAATGTTGTTGTGATTTAATGTTTTTGTGTACCAGTACACAGAGTCCCCTCTCCGAACTATTCATTATAAAAATATGTGTCAGATCGTACTTCCCGTTGACAAGGTATGTAAAAATGCTTAATTATACTGCAATGGTCTTTTCAATTTTTATGTCATTCACTTCAATTTATTTAGTAGCTGTGTATATGGTAAAATATAAATTAATCCATTCATAATTATACCCGTATATACTGTATATCGTTTCTAGGTAATGAAAACCTTGTAATTCCACTCAACCACGTTTCTCGATCTGTCTTATGAAAGCTTGCCGCGTTGCCTGAGAAGGTAACAGAAGGCTCCAATGGTCGAATAATAGGGCTCTGGTTCTTCTTCTTCTTCTTCTTCTTCTACCCCTTTTTCCCACACTTGTCGGGTCGTGGGTGCAAACTGCGTAGTACATATGGATCTGCCCTGTTTTACAGTTGATGCCCTTCCTGACGTCAACCCTATATTTATTTATTTATTTATTTATTTATTTATTTATTTATTTATTTATTTATTTATTTATTTATTTATTTGGAGGAATTAGGACAAGAATTGTGCCCGTGTATTCACCATGTGAGGGTGCAGATGAGGATGAAGTTGACAAGTTTTATGAAGCTTTGAGTGACATCGTGGTCAGGGTCAACAGCAAGGACAGAATAGTGCTAATGGGCGATTTCAATGCAAGAGTTGGGAATAGAACTGAAGAACACGAAAGGGTGATTGGTATATGTGGGGAAGATATGGAAGCTAATGGGAATGGGAAGCGTTTGCTGGACTTCTGTGCTAGTATGTGTTTAGCTGTTACGAATACATTCTTCAAGCATAAGGCTATTCACCGCAACACATGGGAGGCTAGGGGTACCAGATCCATAATAGACTATTGAACCATACTGTTCATGGACGAAGAATATCGATTTTTGTATTGAGATTGGGATTACATGAGACCACCCACGAAGTCATTGTCTTATAGCATATTTCATAAAAGAGTCCAGAAGACGCGTTCCTGTGTGAAGAGAGCTGGAGCGTTATTATGAGAAATCTCCAGAACCTCATTAAAGGGAGTTATGTCCCAAGCCAAGCCTCTTAATGAAGATTGGGGACGCTTCCCGGATCCCGGCAAAACTTATATTAGGAGGGAAGAAAGAATTAAATTAATATCTTTGGTTACGGAAGAGTTGCATTGGATTTGATGCAAGAATTGCAACCTGCATAATTTCTGCTTAATTTTGATATGCATTAGGGCTGCAATCATAAATGCACTCATTAAATAGAGTACTTGGCGGGAGTTGCGCGGGAGAACTGCGAGTCGCGGGCGCGCGTATCCTGCACGCGATCAAGTGGCGTGGTTACGCTAACTGATTATAAAAGTGAGGCCGCCTGGCATATCAGTCTCATTCTTTGACCGGAAGGCTGCTTGAACGAGTCGTCATACTGCGTGTTGGTACTGAGAGCAACGCTTTGTCTTCGAGCTGCGCATACTACTAGTACTACTGTATCTGCGAGGAATAAACCCAGCATCAAGTCAGAACGAGTTTTGACATCATCATTGCGAGGAAGCCACAACCGGAGCTGAAGCCAACACGACAACGGGCATCGATCCAGGAACGTTGGGAGCACCTGATCAGCGCGACGTCGAAGGGGACATCTTCCAACCATCTAGGGAGCTGTACGAAGGAGTCACGCAAGAAAGAATGTCTCCAAGTGGTCAACAGCATCTGCTGCAAGCGTCGCAGTCTGTCATGATGTGGTAAATTCAGTGGTCCACAGGGAGGGCCGCTCCGTCATGTCATCAATAACATAAGGTCAGAGCTTTCCAATTCTGTTTCAAGCATGTCATTTAAATTTAGATAGGAATAGGGGGGCCGTCAGTCAACAGATTAGTTATGGTAGGAATATTTCTTAGTAATATAGAGCTAGGCCTCAAGCTCGAACCCCGTACATTAGGGTAGATGATTGTTTGTAGATTCGTTGTTGGTGTGTTTATATTTCCTTTGATAGTATTATGTTAGCGTACGTGTTATCTTTATGGGTCAGGTCGAACTCCCTTGGTCATGGTAGGTTAGTCTAACTGGCAGGCACTTTTTTATTGTGTCGCGTTCAGGCATTTGTTTCTGCAGACGTAGATGTGTATAGTTGTGACCAGGATATAACCCGTAATCCACCTAGTTTCACTGACAGGGCGAGCGAGTCCGAATATTTGAGAGATATGAGCATTATGCAGACAGCTGACTGTATGTATTGATATGAGAAAGCCCAGCACAGTTAGAGAGTGTATTTGATGTATTGGAGATGCCTTAGTATGGCTATGTGACTATCATTTCGTGATTTGTGTTTTTGTAGTATCAAGGTTGAGCCCATGGGAGGCGGAAGTAAGATTTATTATAGTGCGGGTGATATTGAGATAAGGGCGGATAGCCCAGGTGTATTTAAAAGAGTGCTTTAGCAGCCAGATTACGAACGGTGTTTTTGAAAGGCGAGATTTCTTAGCCTGCAGCCCAGCTGAGCTCGTAAATTATGTGGACTGTCGCTGGTGAAGTGGTCGGAGGGTGAGGGTGTTGTGCCTGACGTCACAGTCTTGAAACTTGGTGATATTGCCGTCTGCAGCTTGTCGAGTGTGGTAAGGGTAAGAGACGACCTTGATGTTTTGAAAGCTGAGAGAGATTTTTTTTATGCTCTATTTGCTCTACGTTTAATTTTACACTGACCCGTTTGATATTGACACCCTTGGATATGTTTGTTGTGTTCTTTTATATTATTTGTTTATGAATATTATTCGCCTTACTCTTCATGGGACTAGGGTTCGTGACCAAGTCAGGACACTGTACATTTTGTGGTGATATTGGTTTGCACCGGGGTTCGATGGTACGAGGCATTGTAAATTTTATGGGAATTACTGTTAGATGTGTATTTCAGCAGATATTCGTTTTTCTAGAATTCGTTACTTACACTATTGTAACATGCTTGTTACAGCACAGCTGTTTTCGTGAAGGCAGTGAACTGGTTGTCATCGGCTCAACATTATCTTGACCCAAGTATTTTGAAAAGCTCTTACATTTGTAAATAATTTAATTTTATGTAATAAATCCCTGTTTGTTAAACTGTGAATGCAGCGATGTTTCTGTTAGATTTTTTAATATTTTAATTTAGCCGATTCTTACCTGATTAGTCACATATCCTAGTGTTATCTTTATGTTGCCCATTGATCCCCATGTTATCCCTGAGAAGAGCGCTTGTATCCGGCTGAGAGTGGATGTGTGTTCAGGTAAGACTATGTGCACCAGCTCACGTTTGTGAGAGTTCTTTCACTACTGTACTCTGGGTTCGAGACCGGCTTTCGCCTGGCCGGAAGTTTAGAGTCCAGTAGGGCACACTATATCTTAACAGACATGGAATTCAAGAAATCTGTTAGGAATGTACGAGTTTTCCGGGGATTATTCGATGATACAGACCACTATCCGATCTGTAGTGAACTAAGTATCTCTAGGCCTAGGGTAGATAAAGTGAAATCTGTCTGCAAACGAATAAGGGTAGAACATCTCCAGGACGAGGAAATTAGACAGAAGTACATGGATATGATTAGTGAGAAGTTTCGAACAGTAGACAGTAAGCAGAGTCAGGGTATAGAAAGTGAATGGGTGGCATACAGGGATGCTGTAGTAGAAACAGCAAGGGAATGCCTAGGAACAACTGTGTGTAAAGATGGGAAAAGGCGAACATCTTGGTGGAATGATGAAGTGAGAGCAGCTTGTAAACGTAAAAACAAGGCTTATCAGAAATGGCTCCAAACAAGGGCCGAGGCAGACAGGGATTTGGACGTAGATGAAAGAAACAGAGCGAAACAAATAGTTGTTGAATCAAAAAAGAAGTCATGGGAAGATTTTGGTAATAACCTGGAAAGGCTAGGTCAAGCAGCAGGGAAACCTTTCTGGACAGTAATAAGGAATCTTAGGAAGGGAGGGAAAAAGGTAATGAACAGTGTAATTCAGGTGAACTCATAATAGATCCCAGGGAATCACTGGAGAGGTGGAGGGAATATTTTGAACATCTTCTCAATGTAAAAGGAAATCATCATGGTGGTGTTGCAAACAGCCAAGCTCATGGGGAGGAGGGAAATGATGTTGGTGAAATTATGTTTGAGGAAGTGGAAAGGATGGTAAGAAAACTCCATTGTCATAAGGCAGCAGTAAAAGATGAAATTAGACCTGAAATAGTGGAAAGGCAGGGATGAAATGGCTTCATAGAGTAGTAAAATTAGCGTGGAGTATTGGTAAGGTACCTTCATATTGGACAAAAGCAGTAATTGCACCTATCTATAAGCAAGGGAACAGGAAGGATTGCAACAATTATCGAGGTATCTCATTGATTAGTATACCAGGCAAAGTATTCACTGGCATCTTGGAAGGGAGGGTGCGATCAATCATTGAGAGGAAGTTGGATGAAAACCAGTGTGGTTTCAGACCACAGAGAGGCTGTCAGGATCAGATTTTCAGTATGCGCCAGGTAATTGAAAAATGCTACGAGAGGAATAGGTAGTTGTGTTTATGTTTCGTAGATCTAGAGAAAGCATACGACAGGGTACCGAGGGAAAACATGTTCACTATACTGGGGGACTATCGAATTAAATGTAGATTGTTAAAATCAATCAAAGTCATTTATGTTGACAATTGGGCTTCAGTGAGAATTGATGGTAGAATGAGTTCTTGGTTCAGGGTACTTACAAGGGTTAGACAAGGCTGTAATCCTTCACCTTTGCTGTTCATAGTTTACATGGATCATCTGCTGAAAGGTATAAAATGGCAGGGAGGGATTCAATTAGGTGGAAATGTAGTAAACAGTTTGGCCTATGCTGACGACTTGGTCTTAATAGCAGACTGTGCCGAAAGCCTGCAGTCTAATATCTTTTAAAGTTAAAAACTTCATGATTGTTCCGTATTGAATAGAGAAATAAGAAGATGTACAATATTACATAAGTGCATACTTGATCTGCTTATGAACTTCAAATATATTTGTTTTCGGCGCAAGATAGTGATGTTCTGTTTACTCTCTTGACTGTGATTATTGTGTTTTGAACATTAACTGAATTGCTGCGATATGATACAATGTTAATATTTTGCCTGTGTTCAATATATTAGTTGTTTTAAGATATTCGCTAATTGGCTGATGATGACACTTGAAATGTTTTGAAACCGGTCCCAATAAACAGGTTGTAACTACTTTTTACTACGGAGTATTGAAAGGTGGATCCTTCCCTATAATATTATACATCGTCTAATATCTTGGAACTTGAAAATAGGTGCAATGAGTATGGTATGAAAATTAGCCTCTCGAAGACTAAATTGATGTCAGTAGGTGAGAAATTCAACAGAATTGAATGTCAGATTGGTGATACAAAGCTAGAACAGGTCGACAATTTCAAGTATTTAGGTTGTGTGTTCTCCCAGGATGGTAATATAGTAAGTGAGATTGAATCAAGGTGTAGTAAAGCTAATGCAGTGAGCTCGCAGTTGTGATCAGCAGTATTCTGTAAGAAGGAAGTCAGCTCCCAGACGAAACTATCTTCATTGCTTTACGGGAGTGAAAGCTGGGTGGACTCAGGATACCTTATTCATAAGTTAGAAGTAACAGACCTGAAAGTAGCAAGAATGATTGCTGCTACAAACAGGTGGGAACAATGGCAGGAGGGTACTCGGAATGAGGAGATAAAGGCTAATTTAGGAATGAACTCGATGTATGAAGCTGTAAGCATAAACCGGCTTCGGTGGTAGGGTCATGTGAGGCGAATGGAGGACGATAGCTTACCTAGGAGAATAATGGACTCTGCCATGGAGGGTAAGAGAAGTAGAGGTAGACCAAGACGACGATGGTTAGACTCTGTTTCTAACGATTTAAACATAAGAGGAATAGAACTAAATGAGGCCACAACACTAGTTGCAAATCGAGGATTGTGGCGACGTTTAGTAAATTCTCAGAGGCTTACAGACTGAACGCTGAAAGGCATAAGGTCTATAATGATAATGTATTTATTTATTTATTTATTTATTTATTTATTTATTTATTTATTTATTTATTTATTTATGACACATGTCTGTATCAGAGTTGCACTCCAATTACAACAGACATTACAAAATATAGTACAATGGTATATATCGCAAAAGAAAAAGATCACGAAAAATTAACAACAGATTTGGAAAAAATATAATAAACAAATTTAGAAGAAAAATGACAAAAACAACAAAAGGTTATATGCAGATCAGGATTAGATAGAGCTGCAATTACTGGCTCCTGATTACATAAGTAGGAAGAACTAAAAATTTATGTGCAGGCACACACATATGCGAACAGGTCAGGTGCATGATTAACAGTGTAAAAATAATATCTCGAAGTTTACAGACAGTTGAATTCCATTTGGATTATTGACAAAGAGATAGTGTAATGAATTATATATTCTATTTTTTTGAGATGCTATTTGGAAGATTGTTTAAGGACATTCACTAAAGAAAATCACTTGACATTTTAAAGTATTTTACGGACATTGAGAGATCTATGGAGGGATGTAATCACTACTGTCTATTTTCTGTAGTGCTTGGTAGTGTAGTATGTTGTATGAATGTGAAGAGGAAATTGTTGATGCAAACACAAAGACGCAGTCCCCGAGACAGAATAATTAATCAGACGCGACTGAAAACCCCGGGAATCGAACCCGGGACCCTCTGAAATGAAGGCCTTAACGCTGACCATTCAGCCAAGGAGAGGGACTAATAATTGGGCTATCGTTAAATAATAAAAATGGCAGGAACAGTTCTCTGGCCATTGCTGAGCGTTCAGTTTGCTCCGACGGAGTTACGAGGTTTCCTATACCCAGCGACGATATAAATACAATCAATTATTGTTAATATTGGGGAACAAGGTGGTTTAGCGGTTTAGCTGTTTGCCTGTTATCTCGGCGAACGTGGTTTTGATTCCTGGCGTTGCTAGGGTGGGATTTTCAGTTGAAAATTCCGTGGTCTCAGGGAGGACATTCGAACTTACTGTAAATCCCCGGCTACAACTCCTTCGTGTATCAGTGTTAGCAGGGACCCCGAGCAAGCTGCGGAATACGATGATAGTTAATATTATTTGGCATCCAGCAACAATAATTTGTTATTTCTGGTATAATCGCAATATACTCGTACTTCGGGGAGTACGAGAGTAAAATCAATTGAATTTTAGGGGGTACGCCAAAGAAAAAGTCTGAATACCACTGATCCAGAGTATGATGAGATGAGGCCGCTTTGATAAAAATAAGCCTTCTATATGTCTCAACGATATCAGTTTTTGTACGAATTCCTCGTACAGTATACAACATTAGTTGTTTGTACGATTTCCTTGTACAGTATACATTAGTTGTTTGTGCGATTTTCTTGTAGAGTATACGACTTTAGTTGTTTGTACGATTTCCTTGTACAAAATACGCTGTTAGTTGTTTGTACGAATTCCTCGTACAGTATACGACATTAGTTGTTTGTACGATTTCCTTGTACATTATACGACATTGGTTGTTTGTAAGTATTCCTTCTACAGTATATGACGTTAGTTCCTTGTACGATTTCCTTGTACATTATACGACATTATTTGTTCGTACGATTTTCTTGTACAATATACGACATTAGTTGTTTGTAAGATATCCTCGTACAGTATACGACATTAGTTGTTTGTAAGATACCCTTGTTCAGTGTACGACATTAGTTGTTTGTAAGATACCCTTGTTCAGTGTACGACATTAGTTGTTTGTAAGATATCCTTGTACAGTATACGACTTTAGTTGTTTGTAAGATACCCTTGTTCAGTGTACGACATTAGTTGTTTGTAAGATACCCTTGTTCAGTGTACGACATTAGTTGTTTGTAAGATACCCTTGTTCAGTGTACGACATTAGTTGTTTGCACGATTTCCTTGTTCAGTATACGACATTAGTTGTTTGTACGATACCCTTGTTCAGTGTACGACATTAGTTGTTTGTAAGATATCCTTGTACAGTATACGACATTAGTTGTTTGTAAGATATCCTCGTACAGTATACGACATAGTTGTTTGTAAGATACCCTTGTTCAGTGTACGACATTAGTTGTTTGTAAGATACCCTTGTTCAGTATACGACATTAGTTGTTTGTAAGATATCCTCGTACAGTATACGACATAGTTGTTTGTAAGATACCCTTGTTCAGTGTACGACATTAGTTGTTTGTAAGATACCCTCGTACAGTATACGACATTAGTTGTTTGTAAGATACCCTTGTTCAGTGTACGACATTAGTTGTTTGTAAGATATCCTCGTACAGTATACGACATTAGTTGTTTGTAAGATACCCTTGTTCAGTGTACGACATTAGTTGTTTGTAAGATACCCTTGTTCAGTGTACGACATTAGTTGTTTGTAAGATATCCTTGTACAGTATACGACTTTAGTTGTTTGTAAGATACCCTTGTTCAGTGTACGACATTAGTTGTTTGTAAGATACCCTTGTTCAGTGTACGACATTAGTTGTTTGTAAGATACCCTTGTTCAGTGTACGACATTAGTTGTTTGTAAGATACCCTTGTTCAGTATACGACATTAGTTGTTTGTAAGATACCCTTGTACAGTATACGACATTAGTTGTTTGTAAGATATCCTCGTACAATATACGACATTAGTTGTTTGTAAGATATCCTCGTACAGTATACGACATTAGTTGTTTGTAAGATACCCTTGTTCAGTGTACGACATTAGTTGTTTGTAAGATACCCTTGTTCAGTGTACGACATTAGTTGTTTGTAAGATATCCTTGTACAGTATACGACTTTAGTTGTTTGTAAGATACCCTTGTTCAGTGTACGACATTAGTTGTTTGTAAGATATCCTTGTACAGTATACGACTTTAGTTGTTTGTAAGATACCCTTGTTCAGTGTACGACATTAGTTGTTTGTAAGATACCCTTGTTCAGTGTACGACATTAGTTGTTTGTAAGATACCCTTGTTCAGTGTACGACATTAGTTGTTTGTAAGATACCCTTGTTCAGTATACGACATTAGTTGTTTGTAAGATACCCTTGTACAGTATACGACATTAGTTGTTTGTAAGATATCCTCGTACAATATACGACATTAGTTGTTTGTAAGATATCCTCGTACAGTATACGACATTAGTTGTTTGTAAGATACCCTTGTTCAGTGTACGACATTAGTTGTTTGTAAGATACCCTTGTTCAGTGTACGACATTAGTTGTTTGTAAGATATCCTTGTACAGTATACGACTTTAGTTGTTTGTAAGATACCCTTGTTCAGTGTACGACATTAGTTGTTTGTAAGATATCCTTGTACAGTATACGACATTAGTTGTTTGTAAGATACCCTCGTACAGTATACGACATAGTTGTTTGTAAGATACCCTTGTTCAGTGTACGACATTAGTTGTTTGTAAGATACCCTTGTTCAGTGTACGATATTAGTTGTTTGTAAGATATCCTCGTACAATATACGACATTAGTTGTTTGTAAGATATCCTCGTACAATATACGACATTAGTTGTTTGTAAGATACCCTTGTTCAGTGTACGACATTAGTTGTTTGTAAGATACCCTTGTTCAGTGTACGACATTAGTTGTTTGTAAGATATCCTCGTACAGTATACAACATTAGTTGTTTGTAAGTTATCCTTGTGCAGTATACTTCACATCACAGCTTACACGGTTGTCAGGTAACATCGCATCATACTTTTTATACAGCTAATATCGTAACGCCAATTTTCAGATGACTCCCAGTCATAAGTCATGTTTAATGTCGAAAGGTAGTTGGCAGACTGATGTCCCTAATATGTTGTAAGGGCCAGAGGACACTCGTCTCAGCAAGGGAAACAGTGATAATTGAACACTTGTAGACAGATTTAGAATGACAGTTGTACTCAGAAATACATAAACTGAACTTCTCGCACTTAAAATTTTGCTGGCCGGACATCTAGAATGGAGAAGGCAATGAAGTACGACGCTATTCAGGAAACAACAGGATGTATGTCAACTAATTTTATTACGATACGAGTAATATGACATCCCAGATGAAAGTCGCAAGTCGTGGCGAAGTGAGGTAGACAGTGGAGAATGCGCATGCGCTGTCCTTGGCGGTTTATGGGCTCTCAATCACTCCAGAGTGGCAGCACAAAAAGTCGACTCTCTACTGGAACGAGCTTTTAAACTATTCATGAACTTAATATAAAATTATGCCTAATTACATTGTTTTCCAAGTCGATTACAACACAGTGAAGTAGCGGCCGCACTCACAGCGTCCCCGGTAAGGAACTTAATTCAAGATATTCCGCTCGTAAAACTCGTACCGGTATATGAAATATTCTGTAGGGAAAATAATATAATATTGGAAATGACTGATACGAAGCGGAAAGAAAGTTAAAAGTATGATAAATTCCTTTTGTAAAGTATTATTATTATTATTATTATTATTATTATTATTATTATTATTATTATTATTATTATTATTATTATTATTATTATTATTATTATTATAATTCACCCGGGGCTATCGAGAACCACGTTAAGTCTAGTTACATTTGGCAGTGAACTTTGCTTTATTTGAGCCCAGAACTACCCCATTCATCCTCAGTCGGCCTGCTTGCGTTACTCTGCCCAATGGACACCGTGTCTTCTTTCCGGTTTTCCGTCTCGATTTACCCCGTTCGTCACATCTTTTTAAGAGGCATTTTCCGGTGTGATTTGTAAAATTCGAAGGTCTTTTTTTATTTTTGTATTTCTAAATCAAGGAATGGTGGTTTTAGGTATTAAATCAAGAAAGTGAAAGATCTATTTCGACCAAGCTCGATAGCTGCAGTCGCTTAAGTGCAGCCAGTATCCAGTATTCGGGAGATAGTGGGGTCGAATCCCACTGTCGGCAGCCCTGAAGATAGTTTGTGGTGGTTTCCTATTTTTTTTTTTGTTGCTAGTTGCTTTGCGTCGCACCGACACAGATAGGTCTTATGGCGACGATGGGACAGGAAAGGGCTAGGAGTGGGAAGGAAGCGGCCGTGGCATTAATTAAGGTACAGCCCCAGCATTTGCCTGGTGTGAAAATGGGAAACCACGGAAAACCATTTTCAGGGCTGCCGACAGTGGGGTTCGAACCTACTATCTCCCGAATACTGGATACTGGCCGCACTTAAACGACTGCAGCTATCGAGCTCGGTGTTTCCTATTTTGACACGAGGCAAATGCTGGGGCTGTACGTTAATAAAGGCCATGGCCGATTCCTTCCCACTGCTAGCCCTCCTGTCCCATCGTCGCCATAAGACCGATCTGCGGTCGGTGCGACGTAAAACAACTTGTAAAAAAGACATGTGGAATGAACGGTTATACTGTGATGGACATGCGGCATTTAACCGAAAATATTATTTAAAACTCTGTCCAAGGAAGGTTCGCTTTACTCTGCCTTCAATTAGAATCAAACGGAACTTCGAAATTGACGTGCAGGCAGTCCAGATGGCGTTAAATCAAATACCTGCACACGATAGCCGAGGCCATATTTGTATTATTATTATTATTATTATTATTATTATTATTATTATTATTATTATTATTATTATTATTATTATTATTATTATTATTATTATTATTACTAAGTTTAAATCCAACCAAACGGACTAGATTCAAAGCCCTTAGCGGAGAGAGCATAAGAAAATGGAACAGATAAAACCAAAGAAGCTTTTCTATAGATACCAGAATTAATCTTTACATCACTGTCGTCAAGCGGTATCTCTGTATGGGTCAGATTGCTTTAACGTCTCAGAAGTGGGCACTCACTGAATTAGAGGAAAAAGAGAGAAAGATTCTTCACGACATAGTCTACTCTAAAATAGAGAAGATCACGGACACACTGCGGAAACGCAGGGTTCGCTTCTACGGTGACTTACGACGGATGGACGACTCTCGATGCGAAAAAACGCATTTTTTAACAATTTTGACACAAAACACAAAAAACCCACCCCAATTCCTGGTAGGTTAACGTCAAGAAAGACCTTGAAAAAGTGGACCTAAGACCTGATGACGCTCACAAACGAGACCTTTACAGAATAAATATCGTGACTTTTGGAACTTTCCGGAATGAGAAGTGGACAACTCGTGCAGAGTGGTCGGATGAACGCCGTGCTCGGAACACCAAGTTAATGAAAACCTGGATCAAACGAAAATATTTGAATAAACGCCAGAATGTATAATGTAGCTTATCGTGCTCTCTAGTTGGCCGATTAGCGAATAATAATGATAATAATAATAATAATAATTAGAGTAGTCTGCAGTAGACGATTGTATCTCAAAAATGGATAGAGCTTATAGACTAACTGAAAACGTCTCCAACAAGAAATGCATCTCATAGAATGCCTAAATAAGGCATTACAACACTATAGTAAAAACAGAATGCCTGTAAGCCAACGAATGCCTCTTGATTAATTACTACTTGCAGAAGCTAAAGATTCTATAAAGAAAAATACTACGGAAAATCTTGAGCCATATTCAGAACGAAACCGCCTGGAAACTTCGGAGCAACAATGAAGTCTCCAAAAATGAGGAAAAAATTTCAGAGACCATGACAAGAGGAGGTTATCATTTCTCGGACATTTGTACAGAATGGGCAAAACCAGACTAACCAAAAAGTTATTCGACTACCTGTGGAAGAAGAAGACAACGAAGGCATGGATTAAGAAAGGTCGTAAAGATCTAGAGAAGACCAACATCCAGGAAGTAGAAAGGAAAACATTTCGGACAATAATTCAAAATTTGGAAGGGTTTCAGGCCGAAAGAGCCTGGAGGGTTGAACAGAAGAAAGAGCATAGCTCGCACGCATATGAAGGAGTAGTGGAGGAAGAGGAAACTTCAGACAGAGAAAAAATGAAATTGTAGCTTGATCCTAAGCATTCAGTTGGCAAATAGTAATAATAATAAGACTAAATATGTCATAAATTTCTCAATTGATGCTGTTGATGAGGAAAGCGAGCTAAGAAGACGTTTCCTGGAGGCACAGATAGCGAACTGGTTAAAGGAATCAAACTTGCAAGCGTTTCTCTGGAGTGTTTGCTGAGCCACCGTCAAGGGGAAGCGCTAAGACAAGGTTTGTTTGATAATTACTCGGGAGTTGATACTATTTGTACACTGTTAGTCTCGACGTGTTGACAGTCCACAGACTTCGCCAAGGAACCGCTGAAGCGAGATCAATTTCTAAATAAACTGTCGTCAAGAAAACTAAAGTTTCCGCGTTCATCTTTACAAGCCTGGTCTCTGCTCTTCCTGGAGAAGGAAGCAAGAAAGCGAGGGAACAATTCTTAAAGCTATGAACAGATCTGTTACCTTTCATTACACATTGACCAGAAAGTTTCACTGTACTTTAGTTACAACTCATTTTAGGCCACTGTGACTTTAGATTTTCGTTTGAAAAACTGTATATTTCATAGAAATACAGTGGTGTTTAATTTGAAATAATAAATTTTTCAAAATTTTACAAAAATAATGAATACATTATCATTACCTAACGATCTGGCACTATTTGATCTTTCCCTTTGAAAATGTTAAGATCCAGATACGCCCAAATCGTCGAAGCTCAGTGAATAATGTATGGAAAGAATTGTCTTAAACTACGTTACGAATGAATTAGTTACTATGTACAGGTATTAAAGGTTCATAAAACAACCACGAAAACTGGTTGAATTGCCGCGTATTTTTCCGTTTTTTAGAATGTATTGTTAAACTTCTTGGCTGAACCGTTCAGCGTCAAGCCGTCGTTTTAGAGGGTCCTAGGTTCAATTTTAGTCCCTCCTGGTTAGTTCTTCCTACTCAAAAACTGCGTGTCTATGCTTGCCCCGGTACACAGAACAATGATTCGAATCACACTTTCCATTTTGTTCAGACATTATGAACATAATTAAAAGAAGTTGAAAAATGTGCAATGGCCATCACAGAGCATTGAATTGTGCATGTGGACTAACTGCGAAATTGTCTGCAAGTGTGCTGAATTCTAGAATTTCCAGAGTTTGTTTAGATGTCTTAAAGGTAAAAGGAAGCTATTTCGGAGAAGCAAAAATATAAGTAAATTTATAGTGACCATTTAGCTCATGAATCCGGGGAACAGTCCGGCACAAGAGTATCAGAACCAACAACTGTATTTCATGACATTTTCCGTTAATAATGTTATTGCCCTTACGTCCCACTAAGTACGTGTTCGGTTTTCGGAGGCGCTGAGGTGCTGGAAGTTTGTCCCGCAGGATTTCCTTTACGTGCCTGTAAATGTACTGAAAAAAGGCCTTCCTATACCATCCGACTGAGTCAGTATCGAACATGCTAATATGGACCTCTCGTTATATTAACGAGGAGAATTTAACTTTTGCAACCGCATTGGACTTGAAATACACTTTTAATTTATTAGGTCATGTTTATTCCATATAGTACATTTTGAAGAGTTGTTAAGTACAGAATAAATATTACCAACAGGATGACCGAGCTCGATAGCTGCAGTCGCTTAAGTGCGACCAGTATCCAGTATTCGAGAGATAGTGGGTTCGAACCCCACTGTCGGCAGCCCTGAAGATGGTTATCCGTGGTTTCCCATTTTCACACCAAGCAAATTCTGGGGCTGTACCTTAATTAAGACCACTGCCGCTTCCTTCCCACGTCTAGCCCTTTCCTGTCCCATCGTCGCCATAAGACCTATCTGTGTCGATGCGACGTAAAGCAACTGACCAAAAAAAAAAAAAAAAAACCAACAGGATTCCAGTGGAATTGAATTCAGAACCCGTATATATGACTTGTACCCGATTGGTCATTTTTACTCCACTCACAGTAACATCACTTCAGCATATACCATATGAAATAAGCATGACCTAATAAGTTGAAAGTGTATTTTAAGTAAAATGGTATTTCAGTCACTGTTTCGCTAATAATAATACTAATTTTAATATATGTATTTATTTAGGAAAAACCTCCTATATTTCAAGGCTGCCATTAAAAACAAGGTAAAGGAAATCAAATTTTATCTATACAGTTCTATTAGTGAATGAAAACTCTGAATTATAAAGGAGATATGCTAAACAGTATAGTTAGTGCGCCATTTCAGTGTTGTAGAGGTGGTGTCTCAGGATCTTGATGGAGCCTTGGAGGATGAGAGTCACAATTTCGGGGATAAGTTTCATTGGAAGTTGAAAGCTCTTCCACGTGGTGACAAAGTGACGGGCTATGGTACCACGAGTTCCGACCATTGTTCCTATTATTTCAATTTCCTGAAGGTGGTATTTAGATTTATAGTAAGGAACCCTCATGGGTTGGTTTTACCCCCCAGTCTCAGCGAGGGATTCCACTTCTACCGCTTCAAGGGCTGTGTCCTGGAGTGTGAGTTATTTGGTTGGGGATTAATCTGGGGAGAAGGACCAGTACCATAACTCACCCAGGCGGCCTCAGCTGCTACGCTCAACAGGGGCCTGGTAGCGAATGGAAAGATTATAAGGCTTAGGCAAGGAAGAGGGAAGAAAGCTGCCGTGGCCTAAGTTACCACCATCCCGGCATTTGCCTCGAGGAGAAGTGGCAAACAACGGAAAGGCACTTCGAAAATAGCTGAGTTGGGAATCGAACACCTTTCTACTCGGTTGACCTCCAGAAGCTGAGTGGACCCCGTTCCAGTTCTCGTACCCCTTTTAAAATTTCGTGGCAGAGCCAGGAATCGAAACCGGGCCTCCGGGAGTGGCAGCTAATCACATTAACCACTACACCACAGAGGTGGACAATAATATTAATATCCATCAAAATATGTATATTTCACTACTTTTTATGCACTGCAAGAATAGGCCTATTTATATTATTGCTCATTTACTTCCAAAGGTGAAATATATTTTTTGACTGACCGTGTGAGTCTATTATTATTTATCTGAGCCGAGTGTCGAACTGATGTCCATCCCATTTGATAGAGAAGCTAACAACCCGTGCTGTCGTCAGTTACCGGAAAGCCACTGTATTACATTTTTTCTCACCCCCAACACACACGCGACACAAGAAGAATTCCCGGCTCGAGACCTGAATATTAAGAGTCCCCATCCCTCCAAGTGAATACGAGAGACTTGAATTCAATTGAGAGACAGGCAGAGAAGTTTTATGGCTTCTAGGGAGCTGGCTTGCCTTTTTTATTCGCGAGCAGCACTTTTCGAAATATGTCCTGGTGTGACTGACTGAATATATATTCTTACCGTACCTCCCCTTCAGCGAAAAGTAGCTCATCTCGAGACCGACGATGTAACACGGCATTCTGCTGCTGTTGATCATTCATGTCGGTTAGAGTAAAACACAGAGCGATCTACGTCGATCGTATGAAATTAATAATAACACTAATAATAATAATAAAGAATGAATTGGAACGCTCATTTAAGCTTTGGCATTTTTCTGTTTGCAACTAGTTCCGTAGTTACATTTAGTTCTACACCACTTGTCTGAAAAACGTCAAAACCTTAGTGCAACCATCGGCCTATTGGTCTACCTGTACTTCTCTTACCCTCCATGGTTCAATCATTACTTTATTAGGTTACCTATCTCGTAAGACCGTACCATCGAATTCTGTTTATGCGTACAGCTTAACCCATCCAATTTATTTCTAGTTTAGCCTCTATATTCTCATTCTGAGTAACCTTCTGCCATTGTTCCAGCCTAGTTGTACCGTCAATCATCCTTACTACCTTCCTGTCATTCTAACTGACTTACGAATAAAATAACCAGAATCCACCCATCCTTTACTCTCGTACAGCGCAGTCGGTCTGAAAGCAGACGGCCAACTCGCCCGGTATTATTATTATTATTATTATTATTATTATTATTATTATTATTATTATTCACATTCACGGATACGACTATCTGTGAGCCACATTGACACAATCTACCTGCTCGTCTGTCACGCACACTAACTTAACACCTTTCGCTTCACACTCTCGCCAAAGATTTTTAAGTGTTTGACTCCTCCCCCACTCGTCCGTCGAGATGTTCCATGGTTGGCCAGTGGATTTTCGGGTGCATCCCTCATTTCAGGAAACGTTTTTTAAAATGGTGTTGTGTTCTGTATCTTTCCTCCTTGACACCCACTTTTTCAAAGTCCTCGAGCAGCTGTGTAAGCCAACCAGGCGGAGTTTTCGAAGTGGTTTTCTGTGGTTTCTCACTTCTTCTCCAGGTAAATTCCGGGATGCTACTAATTTTAAGGCCGCAGACGCTTAGTTTCCTCTTCCTTCTCTATCCCTCCCAGTCTTCTCATCTCCACGACGCCCCTGTTCAGCATAGCAGTGAGGCCACGTGGACAAGGTACTGGTCCTCTCTCACAGTTGTATCACGACCAAATGTCACACGCTCTAGGAAACTGCCCTTGAGGTGGTAGAGGTGGGATCTCTCGATGAATCCGGGGGAAACCAACCCTGTAGAGTAAACGGTTAAATAAATAATAATACGTTGTAATATCCGCCTCTGTGGTGTAGTGGTTAGCGTGATTAGCTGCCACCCCCGGAGGTTCGGGTTCGATTCCCGGCTCTGCCACGAAATTTGGAAAGTAGTACGAGGGCTGGCACGGGGTCCACTCAGCCTCGGGAGGTCAACTGAGTAGAGGTGGGTTCGATTCCCACCTCAGCCATCCTGGAAGTGGTTTTCCGTGGTTTCCCACTTCTCCTCCAGGCAAATGCCGGGATGGTACCTAACTTAAGGCCACGGCCGCTTCCTTCCCTCTTCCTTGCCTGTCCCATTCAATCTTCCCATCCCTCCACAAGGCCCCTGTTCAGCATAGCAGGTGAGGCCGCCTGGGCGAGGTACTGGTCATTCTCCCCAGTTGTATCCCCGACCCAAAGTCTGAATCTCCAGGACACTGTCCTTGAGGCGGCAGAGGTGGGATCCCTCGCTGAGTGCGAGGGAAAACCGACCCTTGGTTGGTAAACAGATTACGAACGATCGAACGTTGTAATATACTGTACACATTAGTGCTGAGCTGATAAATTTTGTTGCTAGTATATACACAGAAGGCTACAACTTAACCATTTAAAATTAAAATTAATTGAACATATGACAGATGAAAGACAGAGAACTTCAATTCTAGCAAGTAGAGAATGCGATACATTTGTTCGGTGTAATGATTATGTGGTTTTTACTGATATGTTACAAAGTTCTAAGCGTTATATTTTGCGTTTCGATGGACTGAAAAGCTTGAGTTCTATTAACTTAGTCGTCACTGAAAAGCAATGACTTTCATCTTAGCTCTCACTATTTTTATCCATAGCTAACATTCTGTTAAGTTCTATATCAACACGAGGGCTAAGTGGAGGAATGTTTATCCAGGACTCTCACAGATAGAGGAGAAACCCAAAGGAAATCTCTGACGATAGCTCTCGACTCGATGAAACAATCGCACCGAGTTTGGCGGATAACAATGAGGAGTAATAAAGTATATTCGAGAAGTTGGAAGTTGCGGAGGACAATGGTGACCGGGGAGATATCGCCTGCGGGACGCTCAATTCCATATCTCGACATTCACAAGAAAAACTTTTCAATTGAATTTGAAAAGGAGCTGGTAGGTAGCCGGGGCAGCACCTAGTCCCCTGTGTGGAGGGTGACCGCTCCGCGCTTACTGCAGGAAACACAATGCAGCACTTGGCAACTGCGCTGTTTCCGAAATGTATAGTGGAGTTAAAGAAGAGTTTTAACTGATTTCATAAACGGTGTTGTGAGTGGTGACGCGGGATCTGAAATGAAACCGCTTTGATATATCCATGAAAATTAATTTGTTTTATTATCGCAAATATTTAGCCGGTCCGTGCTGTAGGGGTAGCATACCTGCCTCTTACCCTGAGGCCTCGGGTTCGATTTCCGGTCAGGTTAGGGATTTTTAGCTGGATCTGAGGGCTGGTTGGAGGTCCACTCAGCCTACGTGATTAGGACCTATCTGATAGTTAGATAGCGACCCCGGTCTAGAAGCCAAGAATTACGGCCGAGAGGATTAGTTGTGCTGACCACAGGACACCTCGTAATCTGCAGGCCTTCAGGCTGGGCAACGGTCGCTTGGTAGGCCAAGGCCCTTCAAGTGTTGTAGTGCCATGGGTTTTGGTTTTGGTATCACAAATATTTATCAATTTTCTTTTAATTTGCTTGCAATACAATGCGAAAAGAACTCCTGAAGGACAAATTTACACAGCCTCATTGGCTCCGAAAATAGTTAGTGGGATATAAAATATTATTATTATTATTATTATTATTATTATTATTATTATTATTATTATTATTATTATTATTATTATTATTATTATTATTATTTTTCGAACCCCACTGTCGGCATCCCTGAAGATGGTTTTCTGTGGTTTCCCATTTTCACACCAGGCAAGGGCCTTTCCCATCCCATCGTCACCATAAGACTTATCTGTGTTGATGTGACGTAAAGCAAATAGTAAAACATTATTATTTGTATTGTTATTATTATTATTATTATTATTATTACTAATATTATTATTATTTATTCGATCTTGGCCAGCTGTGGACCGTGCGAAGTAACTTCATGTTTCTTTCTTCCTCTCCTTGCCTTCCTGTTTTTTCAGTACTTCCTCATTTTTTCAGTACTTTCCCCCTTCTCTCCCTACGTCCAGACAGATTTCTTTCATTTCTTTTCTTTCTCGTGAAAACTCCCAAACTATTTAACCCATTTTATGAAGAATGGATCTGTGTAATATGTCGTTTCTTGCGATACTCAGGACAGCCATCTCCTGTTTGTCCAATGAACCATGGGATATGTGTTTTGGGATTTGTATGGAAATGATAAAATATTCTCTTCATTATGATATCTGGATTGATCCGGACCAAATAGCCCTAACAGGTAATTCTCCTTTTTCTGATACTGTCTAAAGCATTATTATTATTATTATTATTATTATTATTATTATTATTATTATTATTATTATTATTATTATTATTATTATTATTATTATTATTATTATTATTATTATTATTATTATTATTATATTAAGCAGAAATTAATGTGCATATGTTATCAATGTCAAACCGCTAGTAACAGAAAAGTTCTGCATGACGGTGTTCTGCAGCGAGAGGCTCCCTGCGGCTAGAGGCGTGACAGCGGCCTGCAGACTTTTAGTGAAGTCCAGTCCGCGCGCAATGGAGTGGAAACCAAAGCAGGAGTGCACGCATTGTCCGGCCTCGGCTCGCATTTCAAACAGATACTTAGCGGATATTCGCGTTGCATTTTGGGCCTGCTTCTCTTTACAAATTTCACACGTTACATTCCAATAGATCCCGTAACGGTTCGCGGCTCGGAAATTGATTTCGTTCGGCTCGCCGTATAGCGTATCTCAGGCTGCAAGAAATGAATGGAGATGTTATCTTGTGTCAGTGATGGGAACTGGCTTGAACATCATATGATCCAATCAAGAGCCATCAATGACAACGTCTTTGACGGCTGCTTTATCACTCTGAACGATTCGTCGGAATACTGTGTTCAGCAGAGCAGTGAAATGTACCTGCGTTGCACCTGGACTTATCCTCCCTACTCAGCGGGTGATACTTACCTTCTAGTTGTTCTAGGAGCCAGGAAAGCATTTGATTATAAATAATAAATGAATGTAGCCCTTTTGTTCTTTCGTCTGTTGGACATAATATATACACACTTACAAAGCGAACGAGTGGCAGCGTGATTTCGGTCACATAGCTGTCAGCTTGCATTCGGGAGATAGTGGGTTCGAACCCCATTGTCGGCAGCTCTGAATACCATCTTCCGTGGTTTCCAAATGTTCATACCAGGAAAATACCACGACTGTACATTAAATTAAGGCCTTTCCTTGGCATTTCCTATCCCATCGCCGTCATAAGATCTATCTGTGTAGGTGCGACGTAAGGCAAATTGTAAAAAGATCAAATATCAAAATAAATTACAAACCACCAGCAGGCCTGCCCCGCGGTGTAGGGGGAGGATGCATGCCTCTTATCTGGAGGCCCCGGGTTCGATTCCGGGTCAGGTCAGGAATTTTTACCTGGATCTGGGGGGTTGGTTCGAGCTCCACTCAGCCTACGTGTTTACAATTGAGGAGTTGTCTGATGGTGAGATAGCGGCCCCGGTCTAGGGAGCCAAGAATAACGGCCGAGAGGATTCGTCGTGATGATCACATGACACCTCGTAATCTGTAGGTCTTCGACCTGAGCAGCGGTCGTTTAATAGGCCATGCCCTTTAGGGGTGTTGTTGCCATGGGGTTTGTTTATTAGGAAATGATATTAAATCCATAATATCAAGAATTCAGTATATGAAAACCGCTTTCCAACTAACAAAAAATGTTTACAACAAGCGTTGCCTCTCCTGGAACATTGAGAATCAACTCTGCATAGATCAAGGCAGAGGCACTATATGTTTCAGAAACTCACAGTCTGAAACAGAAGGGATTAACGAAACAATTTAGACCTTAAGGAACGAAAAAATATGAGAACAATCCTGGGGCCAAGAGTTAAAAATGAAATTTGTTACCTAATTGTGAAATATATCAATGTGTTTTCAAAATCATAGATACGATGTGACTGTGACGAATCGATTTACAGGGCATTTGAAAAGAATGGACTCTACCAGACTTTCCCATACAATTTAAAATTTTCTGCACAGCAAGGCCAGTAGACCAAAGTGGTATAAACTAATGGATCGGAATTAAATCAGAATAATAGTCCAAACACTGCGATTTGAGGAAGAAGATCGGGAAATGGTGTGCGAAACGGAAACCTGCACAGTTCTTACGACTGAAGAATTACTGGGCAAGAAGCAAGGCAAAAAAAAAATGATACCCCGTGATACTTGGTGACCAATTCGTGAAGAAGAAGAAGAAGAAGAAATACTAGTAAGGGGTGGCTTCGCTAATTACAAAGTAACTGAAATTTAACTTTACTGTGGCTTTAACCCCTGCTTGAGAAGAGGGTCTAATAGGTTTATAACGCCCTCTAAATATCTTGTTGATGATGATGATGCTTGTTGCTTAAAGTGGCCGAACATCGAAGGTCATCGGCCCTCTAAATATCTTGTTCTCTGGAGGTAAAGGTTGTAAATTATGTGGCGGATCCATTTCATGAAAACATCCAGAAACTGAAGTAGAATAGAATAGAATACTCCCATACCCTGGTTCAGAATTACCTGAATGAAGGGAGAGGGTATCATTTTATTGCAATCCAAGTTGTTTTTTGATACATACATTTGATATTTCTTATCACAGTTAGTTTGTCTATTACTTATTACATTCAACATTATAATCACAACGCATGTCTTTATACCCATTTTTCAAATTAATGTTTGTCCTAGATGTCAAACAGTCCAGTATATTGTAATTCAATCAGCGTTTGTTTATCTTTTATTTTACTTTTTAACTACAAAAATGTTTTTTCCATCCTGGTGCGATCCATTCTTTGTTTAATCATTTAGCAATTGTACGCAATTCTTTTTCTCTGACATGATAGCTGACAGACCCGGGATCAAACCTGCTAATTTGAGCTTAGCAGGCTAGCACTCTACTGTCTGACACACTCAGCCTAGTCTTTTAATTACGGTACGACTTTTTTGTTTTTCTATTTGTTTTACGTCGCACAGACACAGATAGGTCTTATTGCGACGATGGGACAGGAAAGGCCTAGGAATGGGAAAGAAGCGGCCGTGGCCTTAATTAAGGTACAGCATTTTCCTGGTGTGAAACACAGAACACAGAAAACCATCTTCAGGGCTGCCGACAGTGCGATTCAAACCCACTATCTCGAGGTTGCAAGCTCAAAGCCGCACGCCCCTAACCGCACGGTCAACTCGCCCGGTGGTACGAAGTCTAAGTAAACTCATAACGGCATTAACCTGACACTCATAACTGTTTTAGGCTGAATGAAGCCCATAACCATGCCTTTTAGGTGAGCCATGATTGCCTCTACCACCTCGCTTAGGACAGCTTCACAATACATTTTCTTCTTCTTCCACTTCTTCTTCCTCTTGTTTCGATATGCCCATTCAAGAAGTACGTTTGAACTTACGTAGTAAAATGTTTCTTCTTTCCTTCCCATTCTCTCTGTCTTGATTCTCTGAATTCCTTTCTGCGTTCTTCTGTCTATGATCAATATTTTCTCTTAGGTTTCACTGAAAATTTATGTTTAATGAGTCCTACTAAGATTCTAAATTCTGTTCTATCTTGAATGGTTTCTTCGGTGATAGCAATTTCTTCTAGACGTTTGTTTATTTCCATTATTCAATTGTTTCGATTTTTCAGGCATAGTACTGAGTTACAAGTTTCTTTCTAAGCCTGTTACTAGCCATTCTGTGTACGTGTCTATAGCATTTTAATAGCCTTTTTCAAATTCTATCTGTGATTTGAAAAAAAAAATCCTGTGGTTTCTTTCTTTCTTTCTTTCTTTTTTCCTAATTCGTTTAACCTTCAAGGCTGGTTTTACCATCGGACTCAGCGAAGGATCCCACCTCTATCGCCTCAAGGGCAGTGTCCTGGAGAGTGAGACTTTGGATCGGGGATACAACTGGGAAGGAGGACCAGTGCCTCGCCCAGGCGACCTCACCTGCTATGCTGAACAGAGACATTGTGGGTGGGATGGGAAGATTTGAATGGGTAGGCAAGGAAGAGGGAAGGAAGCAGTCAAGACGTTAAGTTAGGTACCATCTCGGCATTTGCCTGGAGGAGTTTGAAAACACGGAAAACCACTTTAAGGATGGCTGAGGTGGGAACCGCTCCCCCCACCCCCTACTTAGTTGACCTCCCGAGGCTGAGTGGACCCCGTTCCAGCCCTTGTACTACTTTTGAAATTTCGTGGTAGAGCCGGGAATGAACCCGGGCTTCTAGGGGTGGCAGCCAATCACACTAACCACTACACCATAGAGCCGTATATTACTCTTATTCTTATTCTTATTCTTATTCTTATTCTTATTCTTATTCTTATTCTTATTCTTATTCTTATTCTTATTCTTATTCTTATTCTTATTCTTATTCTTATTCTTATTCTTATTCTTATTCTTATTCTTATTAGGCAGCTTGGTCTATGGTGGCGCCTTGGTCCTAATGGTAGACTGTGGTGAACCCTACAATCACATATCTTAGAACCTGAAAGGAGCTGCAGAATGTATCGAATAACAATTAGGATTACCAGGACGAAAATGCTGTCGTTAGGAAGAAACCTAACAGTGCAGACTATCAGGTAGGAAAGTTAAAACAGGAAAAGGTGAATAGTTTCAAATATAAACAATGTGTCTTCTCTCCAGATGGTACGTACGTCTGTAAATAAAATTGAATAAAAATGTATACAGTATGCTTTACATCGCACCGACACAGTAAGTCTTATGGGAAGGTCAACGAGCGGGAAGGAGGAGACGGGACTTAAACTAAGGGAAAACTATCTTCCAGGTTGCCGACGAGACTCCCGAATGCAAGCTGATAGCTATCAGTGTCATACAAAACACCCTCTATGCTCGGTTCATATTTGTCGAGTATGGCCATGACCGAACTTCGCTTCTCAGAGGCGAGGCGAGCTATGTTCGCTTGACCTTGCCTCTTGAAACTCGCACCTTCACGCGCTATCTGAGTCACAGGTAGAAGTGCTCGCCTCCCTCCGTTCTTGTTTAGCCGTTTACCCTTATCTCTCAAAATATTATACTTTTGCCGCAGTGTTAGACTCATGACTGGACATGAAAATATCAATAGTTACCCATATTTTTAGACTGTGTTTCTGCTTCGTATGTAAGAAAAACTGGAAATAATGTAGTAAATAGCACTCCTGTCGGAGAAATGGTCAATTACCTTCGCGTGCTGCCACGTACATTCCTCCTGGCTAGCATAGTGTACTTCACTGTTCTATACACGTTAATTCAATACACATTATTAATGCATAAGCCATATAATATTTCACTACTAGCCATACCAAAGACATTTTATACAAACTGTGCAAATTAATGTCATATCACATGAAGTTAAATATAAACCTCAAAATTAATTTTTAAAATCCTCTTTGCACAAGGATTCTGTCCAAGGAGATATGGTTAGTGCAAAACACTAGCTCCAAATTGGGAATGAATTGGAAACGAATTATTTATTGTTATGATTGTTATGAATTAATAACAAGTCATTGACTTGGTCTGGGTCTAGTTAACAACCACGACTTCTTAAAAGCATCCCCGTTTTACTGGAGCTTCTTTCGCTGTTTGCTGGAGTGCACAACGTACGTCTGGCAATTACTGACAAAGTAAGTAGACCAATTTCATGCACCTAATACCATAGGGGTAGGAGATCAGATAGGAGAAAAGTGAGGAGTCTAGCACAAGCAGGTGGAATCGAAGCCAGACTCAGCTAGGACACCCCTGGTCACCAACCCACGTTCCCTGAGGTCTCTTAAGTCGGGCAGAGGATACCGTGGATGTATTCCAGCGCTAGTTCATACGAGGTCGATTGGAAGCACGAAAAGTCTCTTGAGAAGAAGATAACTGGCTTCTTTATTATGACAGCATTGTCGTCACTTCTGCTTTTATGTATCTTGTAAACTGAGTCTAACGATCATTACCTTGGCATCAGTCGGTTTATCCTGCCATCCATTGACGTGTTCTTTCTAGTTACTTTACGTCGCACCGACACAGATAGGTCTTATGAAAGGACTAGGAGTGGGAAGGAAGCGACCGTGGCGTTAATTAAGGTACAGCCCCAGAATTTGCCTGGTGTGAAAATGGGATACCACGGAAAACCATCTTCAGGGCTGCCTACAGTGCGATTCGAACCCACTATCTCCCGGATGTAAGCTCACAGCCGCACGTGTTCTTTGATCTCCTGGACAACCTGCCCTCATCCTTCACCCACATAACCGGCCTTCAAAGCTGGATCCTACGCCTAGCTTCCTTCATCCATAGAGTAAAATCCCAACTGCCGGGCTGATTGGCCCGGTTGAGGCGCTAGCCTTCTGACTCCAATTTCGCAGGTTCGATCCTGGCTCAGTCCGATGGTATTTAAAGGTGCTCAAATACGTCAGGCTCGTGTCAGCAGATTTACTGGCACGTAAAAGAACTCCTGCCAGAATAAATTCCGGCACGTCGGCGTCTCCAAACCGTAAAAGTACAGTAGCTAGTGGGACGCAAAACCAATAAAAGTTTAATTACATTCCTGACTTAACTTTTATCTGCTCATTCCGACAGCCCTCCTGTTTGTACCAACATTCAATCTTACTACTTTCATTTCCCTTATTTCCAACTTATGAATGAGATATCGTTATTCCACCCAGCTTCCACCTCCGTACAGTAGGGTCGGGCAGAATATAGAGTTATGGAAATATAATTTCATCTGCATTAGCTTTGACTTACTTGACTTATTTCCTGTTGCTGCTCCTGGAGCATAGGGCTTCTGTGAAACACTTCCTCCTGTTCCTATTGTTGGCTAACCTCTTCACTTCATTCCAAGTTTTTCCCACTGTTAGACATTCCTCTTCGATCGTCCTTTTCCAGGTCTTCTTCGGACATCCGCGCTTTCTAGCGCCTTGGGGGTTCCAGTCGAGCGCTGTCTTTTCAATGGCTCCAGCGGGCTTCCTTAAAGTATGTCCTATCCAACGACATTTTCTCTCCCTTATCTGCATTTCAGTTGGCTGCTGGTTAGTTTCTTCCCATAGATCTTCATTTGAAATAACACCCGGCCATCTTCTGTTGATGATACGTCTTAGACAGCGATTCACGAAGACTTGCAGCTGTTTAGTCGTCTTCTGTGTAACTTTCCACGTTTTACAGCTGTAAAGCAGAACGGACTTAACATTTGTGTTAAAAATTCGTAGCTTAGATTTTCTAGAAATGTTCTTGTTTTTCCATATAGGATGCAATTGAACAAAAGCACCATTTTCTTTCCTAATAAGACTTTTAATGTCGTCTTCTGCTCCTCCAGTCGTAGTAACCTTACACCCAAGGTACATGAAGGAGTCTACTTGTTCTACCTCTTTATCATCTATAGACAATTTGTCATCAATCTTGGAATTGACTCTCATCTCCTTGGTCTTATTAATATTTATTTTAAGTCCAGCATCCTCTGCCTCCTCCTTCAACCGCTTAATCTTCTCTTCCATATCTCTGAACCGTTGAGCCAGTAGGCAGATGTCTTCTGCAAAAACAAGATCTTCTAACCTATATGAAAGCCCCACTGGATCCCCCTTATCCGACCTCGATACACTCTCCTTAGCACACTATCCAACACAAGTAGGAAAAGCGTCGGAGAAAGAATACAGCCCTGTCGAACTCCCGAGGTCACATCTGTTGGTTCAGTAAGATCTCTCCCATATGCAGAACCTGACATTTATAACCCTCGTACATATCCTTTATAATATTCAGAATAAGCATTAGCTTTACTATAGGCCTACATTATTTCGATTTTACTTACTAGAGTATTATCCTGGGAGAATATACATCCTAGATATAGCATGTGAAATGTTCCACCTGTTCCAATTTCGTATTCCTTACCTGACATTCAATTCTCTTAGGTTTCTTCCTTTGACAGTACATAATCTTGGAAATGCTGTTTTATGATAATTCTCGTTTCCTTTACAGTTCTGTTATATATACTGCAACTTCTTAATGCTGTCTACCATTAGGACAAGGTCGTTGGCATTTGGACAAACTGTTTATTACATTTTCACCTAACTGAATCCCTCCCTGTCATTTTAGGACTCTCACTCTGGTGCATACAAGTTTTCGATAGGAATGGTTGATGTTAATCACCTCGCTGAGCATTCACACATCCTGCGCACATACACACAGTAACTGATAGTTATCATAAAACGAATTTATATTTTAAGTAGTGTCCGGCATTGTTTACTCAAGGATGTTCTCACAGTACTGATACACACGAAGGAAGTGTTCTGTATTTGGTAATCCTGTAGTCTATAAACGAAGCTCAAACAGCAATAAATAAAAGGGTTAGAGTGTGCAGCTGCGTTGTAGAGACTTCCTTATTTTCTATCGTTTGGCAAGAGCATAATCCACTGTTTATGACCTGGAAAACATGCATAAGACGACAGAACACCTGACTAGCCACCTACCTCTAAAGCCGCAAAGTGGCATCTCAGTAAGGTACCTCTGGGCTCACATCCACTGTGGTTCATTCGCTATCATGCCATTGTGGCTTTATTCAGTGACGTAGTGTAGTGAGTCTTTCATACCCCGAACTCGGAAATCACTCCTCTACCACGGCAGTTGCAAGATGGCACTGGGTGGAGTTTGACATTTTCGTATCTTGCATTAAAGAGAATATTATTTGATCAAACGATAATAACAATAATAATAATAATAATCGCCTTAATGGTGAAGTGCTTAGTGTGATTAGCTCCCACCCCCACAGACCTGTGTTCGATTCCCGGCTCCGCCACGAAATTTCGAAACGTGGTACGAGGACTAGAACGGGGTCCACTCTTCCTCGGGAGTTCAAATAAGTAGAGAGGGTTCAATTCCCTTCTCAACCATCCTTGAAGTAGTTTCCGCGGTTTCCCACTTCTCCAGGCAAATGTCGGAATGGTACCTAACTAAAGGCCGCGGCCACTTTAGTCCCTCTTCCTCGTCTATCCCTTCCAATATTCCCATCCCTCCACAACGTCCCTGTTCAGCAGGCGAGGCCGCATGGGGAGGCATTGGTTTTCCTCCCCTTTCGTATCCCCGACGCAAAGTCTCATGCTCCAGGACACTGCCATTGAGGCGATAGAGGTGGGATCCCTCGCTGAGTCCAGGGAAACCACTAACTCTGGAAGGTGAACGGATTAAATAAATAAAACAAATTTTAAAAATAAATAAATAAATAAATAAATAAATAAATAAATAAATAAATAAATAAATAAATAAATAAGTAAATAAATAAATAAATAATAACAACAATTTTAAACTCAATTGGTATCGCACGATACAAACAGTGAAAGCAACTCCGCACAATAGACCACACATAACATGACCAGACAAGAAGAAACAACAAACATATCTCATTGACATCGCTATCCCAAATCACCATAATTTACAACAGAAATACAGGGAGAAGATTGAAGAAAATATGCTCCTCTGTCGACGGAAGTAGCAAAAATCTGTAAACAAGAGAAAATGACAATTCTTCTTTCACCCACTGGTCTTACACCAAAATCATTTCCAGAAGTCATCCAGATACTAAAGCTCCCCATCTACCCTCACAATGTGACACAAAAGGCTACAATTTTAAAGATCTGGAACATCGTCAGAACATTCCTGAATGCTCAGTACGGACCATAAATAGAAAATACTGCATTCTGTACTACGAAGAGAATAATGAAGACGTATATTGTAAATTTATGTAAATTATGATTAAGTTTCCATTTCTTACACTTAATGTATCGAAATACGAGCTGTATTAAATAAGAAGAAGAAGAATAGAATAAATGTCGGTCCCGCGATGTAGGGGTAGGTGAGGGTTATTCTGCCCGGAGGCAGGTCCGAACCTCTGCAGAGGTGTTCCTGAGCCGGAGTTTACGTGCGGTAGGGTGGCCAGTTACTTACGCCACCCCCACCAACAGTGCGTGGCAACCGATCCAACTCCTGACCATTCCCAATGTTGCTTAACTTCGGAGATCTCACGGGATCCGGTGTTTCAACACAGCTACGGCCGTTGGCCGCTGTAGGGGTAGTGTCCTAAAATATCTCTAAGCATTTTTCTTCCTTTCTCTTCCAGTTCCCCTTGTTCACCTGTTTGGTTCAACGTTAAACATTCTGATCCATATCATAATACCTATGGTTTAAAGACAGGGTCGATATCGATCGTTTGTTGTAAAGGTGTTGATTGAGTTTGTAAGCCATTATAGGCCTGAGTTATTTAATATATAATAACCTCAAAGAATTCCGGCAAACTGGCTATAAGAAACAAAGGAAGACGTAAAAGAAATAAACTTTACAGAACACATCGTGAGAAATCGCGGAGTCACGACAAGAAGATGAAGAAAAAGTCCATACAGTTTACACTGTGTCAAATGGGAAGCTGTTTTCTTTGCGGTCATTTTTATGAAGCAAACGTATTTGATCGTGGTGCAAGTGATATTTAATGCAGTGAAATTTTCCACAGAATGCAGTGCATTATGTGGGTGGAAAAACGATTACCATTTGACACGACTATAGACATGGCGAGGAGGGAGAACATTCTGCATTGCTTTCCTCTGTGAGTTAGAAGGGCCATTACGGCCCGACTGACACACAGTACTAGGCATGTTACGAATGTCATTCTCCAAGCAAAATTAATAATGATGTTATTGGCTTCACGTCTCACTAACAACTTGTTACGGTTTTCGGATATGCCGAGGTGCCGGAATTTAGTCTCCCAGAAGTTCTTTCACGTGTCAGGAAATCTATCTACACGAGGATGACGTAATTGCACCCCCGGACTGAGCCAGGATCGAACCTGGTAAATTGGTGTCAGAAGCCAGGGTCACAATCGTCTGAACCAATGAGCCCAGCTGGAAACAACATGTTTCTGTGGCTCATGGCATCATATAGACACAGAAATACTGAATTCCTCAAGAAACAGCATCGGGCTACCTGTTCTGTAACAGTTGCTTAAGCACGGGAAGTGATCTTTTACGAGTGAGATATTTCGAAATAAGTGACGTAAACTTATCACTTTAATGGCTCTTGCGTACAATATTTTATTTCATACTGTGGCATAATTGTTTTCTTCCCGTATTCAGAAGAGTGCGGAAAATGGAATTTTACCGTCCTGTAATTATTTTCCGCTCAGTTTCATTACAAATCGTCTCTGACTGATTGAACCAAACTTCACAGTAATGTAAACACGGAATGGATAGTCAGAGAGATCATAAATCAAAGAACATCAAACTTAACCTTGTTGAATTGTTTCTCCGCGTGATTGCAGCACTGTCGATCCACATCCATCCACACAAAAAATGGCGTCTCTGCATTCCCAGCCCAATCTGCCGCTATCACCATGTCGACTAATGTATAGTTTAATCCATTTTCGAAAAAATATATATTATATCACATATATCGTATTGTTGTTGGGTCATCAGTACATAGACTGGTTTGATGCAGCTCTCCATGCCACCCTATCCCGTGCTAACCTTTTCATTTCTACGTAACTATTGCATCCTACATCTGCTCTAATCTGCTTGTCATATTCATACCTTGGTCGACCCCTACCGTTCTTACCACCTACACTTCCTTCAAAAACCAACTGAACAAGTTCTGGGTGTCTTAAGATGTGTCCTATCATTCTATCTCTTCTTCTCGTCAACTTTAGCCAAATCGATCTCCTCTCACCAATTCGATTCAGTATCTCTTCATTCGTGATTCGATCTATCCATCTCACCTTCAGCATTCTTCTGTAACACCACATTTCAAAAGCTTCTATTCTCTTTCTTCCTGAGCTAGTTATTGTCCATGTTTCACTTCCATACAATGCCACTCTCCACACGAAAATCTTCAAAAACATCTTTCTAATTCCGATATCAATGTTTTGAAGTGAGCAAATTTCTTTTTTTAAGAAAGCTCTTCCTGGCTTGTGCTAGTCTGCATTTTATGTCCTCCTTACTTCTGCCATCGTTAGTTATTTTATTACCCAAGTAACAATATTCATCTACTTCCTTTAAGACTTCATTTCCTAATCTAATATTTCCTACATCACCTGCCTTCGTTCGACTGCACTCCATTTCTTTTGTTTTGGACTTATTTATTTTCATCTTGTACTCCTTACCCAAGACTTCATCCATACCATTCAGCAACTTCTCGAGTAATCTAGGACTAGAGAACAATGTTTACGACTCTGGTAGCTTAGTGGACAGTTCGCTGTCAGATATAATATTAATGTTTATATTTTATTACAACATAACCTATAACATAGCATAACTTATAATTCATGGCAAGACACGAATAAAAAACAAGGAAACGTCAATGCATGGATCAAACATGGACGGGTTGAGTCACGAAGAATAGAAGTTATTTATGATTGAATTGATTTATTTTAAAATAAGTAAATCCACCAGTGTATGATATAAAATATCGTACTGCCCACAACAACCACTAAAAGGTCACGTTACTCATTTCGCAATTCCGTAAACGTCTCACTTCCCGTGGCTATTTTGTAAATAAGTATTATTTCACATTAGGATGAATTTACATGTTTAATAGTACATTATGCAACAAGCCTATAATGGCAATAATTAAGACAAGAGTATGCTTATAAAACTTGCTTCGCTCGATTTATAATTTCCATACGTGTGTCTTAATTACCAGTAAAGGTGAGTTGCATAGACTGTTTATGCTCAACGATAATTATAACTCTGGTTTTTTTAAGTCATAAATTTCTGTCGAGATGTCGCTTGACAGTTGAGTTTACTGAACAGAGCGCACGCGCTGAGTTATTGATTTCCCGTGAGTGGATCAGAGACCTTGACAATGTCATATGTTTTCAAAGCTTTGATGGAAGGTTATCATAACCTAGCTTTATTTCAAATACAAATTGTTTATTGTACAGTTGGTGAAGTGAATTTGCGGTAATGTGCCATGTGATTGTGGAATATTGGCAGTAGAAGATGCATTGATGTTCATATGTGTGTCCGACATGTTTGATTTTGGAAAGAAGTGCGAAGCTAGTGCGTTGCTCTCCTTAACTAATTGGTCAAACAGTTGTATCGTAATAAAAATTTGAACTCTGATTGGTGGAGAACCTGTATCGTAATGAAACTTGAACTATAATGAGCTTCATTAAGATTCAGTTTTCTGGTATGTAATATTTATATTTCGGCATCGTCAAGCAAAAAATTAAATATTTAATTATTTATAATTTTTATACATCGCCACGCAAATGATTCATGTTTGACTCATCCAGCGAGGTTATTTTTGCTTTGTAGTTGTTGTTGTTTTGTATGTGTGTGTGTTTTATGAAATATATAAGAGTTGTGCTCATGGAGTTATATCGTAATGAATCATCAAAATTAATGCTGATTCCTTGACATGGGAACGCAGAGACGCCATTTTTGGTGTAGATGTGTACGATGATGCAATGAGGTGGTGAAACAGTTCAATAAGGTTATTACTGCTGCTCCATGATTCATAACCTCTCTGACTATTCGTGTTTACATCACTGTGAGGCTTGGTTCAACCAATCAGAGTTGATTTCTAATAAAATAGTACGGAGGGTAATTACAATGCTATAATCCTTCATTTTCAGTACACGTTTGAGTACGGAAAGAAGGCAATCACGTCATAGTATGAAATAAACTGTATCAAAATGTGAACCTCCATTTCTGTATTTATATTACTATTTGAAAAACAGTTAACCGAGTGAGTTGGCCGTGAGTTTAGGGACGCGCAGCTTTAAGCTTGCATTCGAGAGATGATGGGTTCGAACCCCATTGTCGATAATCATGAAGATGGTTTTGCGTGGTATCCCATTTTCACACCAGGCAAATGCTGGGGCTATATCTTAATTAAGGCCACGGCCGCTTACTTCCAACACCTGGCCCTATCATGTGCCAACGTCGCCGTAAGACCTATCTGTGCCTCTGCGACGTAAAGCAGCTTGTACAAAAAAGACAGTTACAAGAATATTTTTTATAATCCCGAAGAATAGGAAGTGGGCGGCTGTGATTAGCTGCTGGCTTTCCACCTGGAAGGCTGAGGTTCGAATCCCGGTAGAAATTTTTATCTGAAAAATCACGTGGTGCCAGGAAGGGACTCCGGCCAAAACCAAACTTAGTCAGGGTAGTTCCACTGACTTCAGAAGTTCGTCCGGCTGATTGGGTGCAAAGTCTTCGGTTCAGAGAGTCCAGGGACCAATTGCAGGCCGGGTTGAGTACTTTTTCTTGCTAGTGGCTTTACGTCGCACCGACTCAGATAGATCTTTTGGCGTCGATGAGATAGGAAAGGCCTAGTAGTTGGAAGGAAGCGGCCGTGGCGTTAATTAAGGTACAGCCCCAGCATTCGAGAGATAATTGGTTCGAACCCCATTGTCGATAATCATGAAGATAGTTTTCCGTAGAATCCCTTTTTCACACCACGAAAATCCTGGGGCTGTATCTTAATTAAGGCCTCGGCCACTTCCTTCCAACACCTAGCACTTTTCTGTGCCTTCCAAGTGGAAAGCCAGGAGCTAATCACAACCGCCCACTTCCGATTCTTCGGGATTATAAAAATAGTCTTGTAACTGATCTTTTTTCTATTTTTGAACAAGTTGTTTTACTACCCTGGTGTGAAAATGAGAAACCACGGAAAACCATTTTCAGCGCTGCCGACAGTGGGATGTGAACCCACTATCCCCGGTTGCAAGCTCACAGCCGTGCGCCCCTTACCACACGGCTAACTCGCCCGGTGGTTGAGTATTTTAACTACGTGTGACGCATTTCTCTGGCTAGGGGACTGAGTGTTCGTGGTTCTCTTAATACAATTCTCTTCATCTATATACAACGTATCACACTACAAATCACCACACAGATACTGAATACAACCGTCCACATTTGCTTGGTGTTAGGAAGGCCATCCGGCCCTAAACCTAGGCCAAATCCTCATCAAATTCATACCCCAATAACATTCAGTGATAACCAGGAAGAAGAAGAACTCTGGAACTATCGACGGTCCCATTTTCAATTCATTAAGTAACGAACACTCCACAATGGGGTCAAACAGTCCGTTATACGCTTCTTATCGACACCTGCCCAGTCTGCCCCAGACAATATTTCTCACACCTTTCCGGTATAAGACTTTGTTAATATTGCTATCTTATTGGAAGATGTATCGTATCATTTACTACCAACATTATTCAGCACTTTACAGCTCGTAGTCCGCTATAAAACAGCGTCGTAAATTACGAGAATTCGAGATTCGTACAGGAAACTTGGAATGCCTCTGCACCTGTAAAACTATTTATTGTCACTGAAGAATTCTTTCAGCTGGGAACAATATTATTGTTCCTTTGTGGAAAAGCAAAGTGTGTCGGAGTGACTAGGATAGCTTAGGCTCTTCTTCCTTTCTTTTAACTATTTCTTTTACATCACACCAACACAGACAGGTCTTACGGGGGCAATGGGAAAGGACAGGACTACGATTGGGAAGAAAGCGACCGTGACTTAATTAAGGTACAGTCCCAGTATTTTTCTGTGGCCAGAACTCACCACCTCCCGAGTGCAAGTAAACAGGTACGTGACGCAAACCGTGTAGTCAACTCGCTCGGAGATTAGAATGTTATTCGAAAGTTGGTCTGAAATTCGAAAAAATTCAAAACAAATCAGCGCTTTCTGTATGTTCAGTGGCTCAGTGAATTCCAATTTTTTTTTCAATTTGCTTTACGTCGCACCGAAACAGATAGGTATTCTGGCGACGATAGGATAGGAAAGGCCTAGTAGTGGGAAGGACGCGGCTGTGCCCTTAATTAAGGTACAGCCCCAGAATTTGCCTGGTGTGAAAACAGGGAACCACAGAAAACCGTCTTCAGGGCTGTCGACAGTGGAGTTCGAGCCCACTACCAGGTATATGCATAAGTTTTTGCCGGTTTTGTGGTAAAGAAAACACGTAATTTTGAGGGAATTTATTTTTTGTTTATTCAAAATTTTGGCCATCGGCTTCTACACAATTCACCCATCTTTCAGCTTTAAAAAAACAAACTGCTTGTCTTTTGCGGCAAACCATTCGTCGAGCCATTTTCCAACTTCCTCAAAACTGCTGAAGTGCTGCTCTGCAAGCGCGTGCCCCATAGATGGGAAGAGGTGATAGTCAGATGGCGCCAGGTCGGGGCAGTACGGCGGGTGCGGGAGGATGTCCCATTCAAACGATTTGAAGGTATCTTTCACTGGTTTTGCTGTGTGAGACGGCGCATTGTCATGTAGCAATCAATTTGCCATGTCTTCTTTTGATCAATGCGTGATTTAAATTAATCATTTATTGGCGAGAGCGTTGTGCATTAATGGTTTCGCCGGGCTTCAAGAGTCTTCGCACTTTTGTGTCCTTCACATTGGAATCAACACGTTTAAATTGTCGAAACCATGTCCCACATCTTGTAATTGATGGAAACAGCAAAATACGTCACGACATAAATAACAGTAGTCTCCTGACACATTCTTGAAGCAGTTATTCCTACGCAAGCAACGTCATCAAGAACAAAGTAAACTTCAATTCACATGACCTCATCACCAGAGCCGATTAATGCATACAGTTTCATCAGTAAAGATCATTCTTAACTTAGCCCTTATCTCCGATTCGGAATACTCTCCTGGCATTGTTCCCACCTGTTTGTACCAGCTATCATTCTCGCTATTTATATGTCTGTTATTTCTAACTTATGAATAATATATTCTGAATCCACCCAGCTTCACTCCCGTAAAGCAAATTTGCTCTAAAAACAGACCGGTGTAAAGATAGTTTCGTCCGGGAGATGACTTATTTCTTAGAGAATACTGTTGACCGCAACAGCGAAATCACTGCATTAGCTTTGCTGCACCTTGATTCAATCCCACTTACTATACTACCATCCTGGAAGAATACACATCCTAAATACTTGAAATGATCCACCTATTCCACCTCCGCATTCCCAACCTGGCATTCAGTTCTCTTAGGTCTCTTACCTACTGACGTCACTTTAGTCTTGGAAAGACTAATTTTCATATCATACTCATTGCACCTATTTTCAAGTTTCAAGATATTGGATTGAATGTTTTGAGAACAATTTGCCATTAAGACCAAGTCGTTGCCATAGGCCAAACTTATTACTATTTTTCCACCTAACAGAACCCCTCCCTGTCACTTTATACCTTTCAGTAGATGATCCATATAAACCAGCCTTGTCTAACTCCTGTAAGTACCTTGGACTAAAACCTCATTCTACCATTAATTCTCACTGCAGAGCAATTGTCAGCATAAATACCTTTCACTGCTTTTAATAATATACCATTAATCCCATAGCCTCCAGTACGGCTAACAATTTTTTCCCTCGGTAGTCTGTCACATGCTTTCCCTAGATCTGCGAACATAAACATAAATGTCTATTTATATCATAGGACTTTTAATTACATGGCGCATACTGAAAAGCTGATGCTCACAGCCCCTGTGTGGTCTGAAACCACACTGGTTTTCATCCAACTTCCTCTCAACCACTGCTCGCATCCTCCTTTCTAAGATGCCAGTGTACAACTTTACCTGGTATACTGATCAATGATTTAACTCGATAATTGTTGCAATCCTTCCTATTCCCTTGCTTATAGATAGGTCTAATTACTGCCTTTATCCAATCAGAACGTACCTTACTAACATTTCATGTTAATCTTATTGCTCTATGAAGCCATTTCATCCCTACCTTCCCACTATGTTTAACCATTTCAGATGTAATTTCATCTAGTCCTGCTGCTTTATGACAGGATTAATAATTATGGTAAAAATACAATTAGAGCTGTAGTTGTTGTTGGTGTTGGTGATGGTGGTGGTGTTGGTGGTCGTGGTGATTTGTTTTTTTAAAGGAAGTACAACTGGGCAATCATCCTCTACTAACACTAATCAGAATGACAAATGGATGAGGTACGACACTTCGAAGAATGAAGGCATCAGCAAAATAAAGTGAGGTTCAATGAAGGACATGAAAATGAAAGACTCCCTAGCCCTTGAAAACCTAATATCATCGAGGTCGGAAAAGAACAGGAGTTGATCAAGGGAGTTCGGATAGGAAAGATGAAACTAAGTATACTGGCACAGGTAAGTGGTAGCAATGCCAGGCTTAGCTAGGGCCCCGTGGTTGACAGAGGGTCTCTTGGGTCTCTTTAAATCCCCTCTTACGACAGGCAGGGTAGGCCCATTTTACCCAGAGAGGGAAGAGTTAAGAGGAGATGTAATCTAGTTGCAAATAATCCCCAAACCCCATGGCACAACAGCCTCGAAAGGCCTTGGCCTACCAAGCGACCACTGCTCAGCTCGAAGAATGGAGCTGTGGTATTGATGGTATTTACCAAGCTGCTCATCTATTAGCTGTGAATATCGGTGTTTAGAGGAACTTCACTAAGCTCGAACCCAAAGCACCACTCAGGAAGGAGACCGAGTGACAACTCCCTGGCTTATTGTCAAGGTTGCCGTTGTTCAAATACCGACCAATGCAAGTAGTATTTTTGAAATGAATAGACACGTTCCGGTGGCTCGGACTCCGTGGGAAGGAGGAGATCCTGTAGCTGGGTTTACGATGTGAACTTCCACATAAACTTCAAGAGGGCTCCTAGCTAAGGGACGTCGAAAAATTAAGCGAGATTTTCATTGCTGGAGCGAAAATATGGCTGCGTGGTTTACTCCGTCTACATAAAAAGTAGTACCTGGTTAATTCCTGGGAAGAAAGCTGGCTGGGAATAGGGTCGAAATTATGGATAATGGAAGGCATTACCTTCTACCTCTCCAAAGGTCTCCATACCTTCATGGCCTGTATGGACATTTGTTCTTTTTTAATCGTAAAACTACAAATATGTTTACAACAAAGATATGTTGAATTTTAGATATTTGTATTGCTGCATTTCTTAAATTCTATTTCACATCCGACTCATGTTCTGTGATAATATATTGAAATCCTTCGCCCGATAATATTCATGAGCTTTCTTTCTTTCTGAGCAAGGACTGAGCATCTTCCGAGACCTGACATTCCAGTATTCCTCACGCGACGGAACAAACTGTGAGGGAATAATTCATTATGCACAGTAAAACGAAGTACCGGTTCTACTGAAGAAACAGCTCGGCTGTCCTGTCGACTTTAAATATAAAGTGGTTTGAGTTTTAACGATTCTCTGGAGAAACCATGAAACTAACTCGATATAAATCTAGAGCGAAGTGATCTAACTGACGCGCTATGCACGTATTTCATCCGGACGAGTAAATAGCGAAATTAAAGTGGAACGGTATGCTGGTCCCCTGCATTGTCAACATAAATCAAACACAATTGTTCGCCGAACTATGAAATATATCGGCCAGCGTTTCTCTCTGCGAAGATTCCCAAATCTCTGAATAGATGCTACATATATTAGCATAAGCGCTGGGCGCAGATTGAGGTTAGGTCTGTCGCGGGACTAGCCCATTTGTTACGAAACACTGACGACCCTAACGTCTTTCTCTCGCCACACATTCTACGTGTGAATGTTGTGGATAAATAAAGAACATTTCGCCCTTTCCAGAAATATTATAGATTTCCCTCGCGCTTAAACATGAGATTTCTCTCACCCTGCAGTCCAAGTTGAAGGTTAACAAAAGCTGGCTGGTGGACACTGTCCCTCCTGCTCTTATTTCCATATCATCCGCGGCAGATCCACTTCCTAGCCGGCATACATAATGCAGTATGTAAACCGTTCTTCTCCCTTTCAAAAGATGGACGTCTCGGTTGCCTGGTAACACATGTAAGGGCGGCCCCCTTCAGGTCGCACCTGCGGACAACAGCAGTCACACTTGATTTCCCCACACACAATTGGCACTACTATTGCTGCCCTACATTATTTATGGGGACAGTGGCACACTATGCAGATTACCTGATCCACATCAAGTGTATTGTCAAACGTGTAGCCCCACCGGGAGAAACAAGTCTTGTACTTCTTCAAATATCGAATATACGATACTCGAAGTCGAGATGGAATAAACCTAACCTGATCCTTGACAGTTACTGAATTGAACCAATTACGTTTAATTCAGCATACAAGTCGCCTATAACCCAATAGTTATTACAATATAAACGCATTTTTGAAAACAGAATTAACATTGCTGATAACACCTGACTAATAATAATAATAATAATAATAATAATAATAATAATAATAATAATAATAATAATAATAATAATATAATAATAATAACAATAACGATTAAATTTTAAACAATTTTCATTAAATATTATTTATAATATTACCCGAAATTTCTCACTCCAGTTTAGAAGAAAAGGGATCATATGCCCCGTTTTTCAACCTGGCGTCTTGCTGTCCCGATAGGTTTTTGGGGAAGTTCCTTTGTACTGTTTTGTTCGAAAAAGTCACTTATTCTTCGTTTTCATTATCGTAATAATAATAATTTCGTGTGGCTATTTCTAGCCGAGTGCAGCCCTTGTAAGGCAGACCCTCCGATGAGGGTGGGCGGCATCTGCCATGTGTAGGTAACTGCGTGTAATTGTGGTGGAGGATAGTGTTATGTGTGGTGTGTGACTTGCAGGGATGTTAGGGACTGCACAAACACCCAGCCCCCGGGCCATTGGAATTAACCAATGAAGGTTAAAATCCCTGACCCGATCGGGAATCGAACCCGGGACCCTCTGAACCGAAGGCCAGTACGCTGACCGTTCGACCTCCGAGTCGGACTTCATTATCGTGATGTATGTATGTTCAGTCCGTCAGCGCTTCCGCTGGTGGGATCCTCAACAGCTCTGCCATCAGCTGTCATATATGGTCTAGGCATCACTGAAGTGGCGTACTAGGGAAATGAGAAGTGAGGTAGTTTCCCATTGCTTTCCTCACCGAGCCAGAGTTGCTATTACAAATCAGTCTGCCAAGCCCACTGAAATGCATACACCAACCGACCCTATGAACAACATTTTCACACCATTCATAGCAGGGACTGGCTGCATAAGGAATTGGCATTACTAGCATCGCTCATACCACAGTCACTTTCATATTGTCAAAGCCAAGGATAAGACAGAGACAGATCAATGAAAGTAACAAAATTGCTCTAGCCTATAACAGAAGACATAGTGCACTGAAAACACTAGGTCCTGCCAGCAAGGGCAATCCTTTATTATACGTTCTCAAGTCTGTTCATGGTAAGGAAACTTCTTTATGTCCATCGCTACTCAGAGGCAATGTTTCCGATGGTCATCGAACGTTACTGAAAAGGACAAACTGAATGTGTTTGTTTCCCTCACTTCAGTTCGGTTTTAGTGTATTCCCCCAGTCGCAACATTTGAAATCTGCTGCAGTTATGTGATAGAATATTTAGGATGCCGAAACGCAAGTGTGTGTTTACTGCTGATATGCAAAAATGTAAGCGACTTAGGGCTTAGAATTTATAGCGAATTAAATACAATTTTACAACGGAACACAACATTATTATTATTATTATTATTATTATTATTATTATTATTATTATTATTATTATTATTATTATTATGAAAATCAGCCTTTGTAAGAATTAAGTGATATTAGTAGGGGAAAACGTATTTCGGATGTGTGTTCTTCCGGGATGGTAGTATAGAAGGTGAATAGACGTATGGCTTTTAGTGCCGGGAGTGTCCGCAGACATGTTCGGCTCGCCAGGTTCAGGTCTTTTCATTTGACTCCCGTAGGCGACCCGCACCTCGTGATGAGGATGATATGGTGATGAGGACAACATGTACATCCAGCCCCCGTGCCAGCAAAATTAACCAATGATGGTTAAAATTCGCGACATTGCCGGGGATCGAACCCGGGACCGCCGTGACCAAAGGCTAGCACACTATTTAGCCATGGAGCCGGACAGTATAGTAAGTGAGACCACAGTATTATGTAAGAAGTCAGCCGCCAGACGAAACACTCATTACAGACGAACTTTCTTTACATCGGTCTGTTTTCAGACCAACTTTGTTCTACAGAAGTGACAGCTGGGTGGGCTCGGGGTATCATATTCATAAGCTAGAAGTAACAAACATGTATGTAGCGAGAATTATCGCTGGTACAAACAGGTGGGAATAATAACAGGAGGGTACTCGAAATGAGGAGATAAAAACTAAGTTACCGGGCGAGTTGACCGTGCGCGTAGAGGCGCGCGGCTGTGAGCTTGCATCCGGGAGATAGTAGGTTCGAATCCCACTATCGGCAGCCCTGAAGACGGTTTTCCGTGGTTTCCCATTTTCACACCAGGCAAATGCTGGGGCTGTACCTTAATTAAGGCCACGGCCGCTTCCTTCCAACTCCTAGGTCTTTCCTATCGCATCGTCGCCATAACACCTATCTGTGTCGGTGCGACGTAAAGCCCCTAGCAAAAAAAAAAAAAAAAAAAAAAAAAAACTAAGTTGGGAATGAACTCGAAGGATGAAGCGGTACGCAAACATTGGCTTCGGTGGTGGGGTCATGGAGGGTAAGAGAAGTGGAGTGAGACTAAGACGACGATATTTAGACTCCGTTTCTAACTATTTAAAGATAATAGTTATGGATCTAAACGAAGCCACATATTTACAAATAGAGGATTTTGGAGGTGTTTACAAAATTTAGTTTAGTTTAGTAAATTTAAGCTATAATATGAAGTACTGGTGTATGGCCATGACTGAGAGGCATATTATTAAAGAGGGGCGTTATAGTACAAATGGTCGATGTGATCTTGCAGGCTGTGATGTGAAGTATTGATGGATAGCCATGACTGAGAGATATTTAGAAGGCACTTTTACCAAAGAGGGTTCATGTCATCATAGTCTAGAGAACTGATTATCCCATTAGTGGTAGTTTCAGAGACCTCGAGTCAGGTTTCTCCCTTTTGATGCACTGAATCCTACACTTGTCGACTCCAAATACCATACAGAAGTCTCTAGAAAATTATTCGTTAGATGTAAATAAACTACTAGATATCAATTTGAGTTTCATTTATTGAAAGACATATTTCTGATCATTTTATGTTCCCAAAGGGAAATTTGACACGTTTTATTTATTCGAACAGTCCCACTTATTTTTCCTAATATGATTTTAAATGCACAAATAAAAGACAAAGAGAAGACAAAGACACCTCCGTACAGGCCATGAAGGCCCTTGGAGGAGTGGAAGGTAAAGGCTTCCACCATTGTTAACCGCGGCACGTGATGGAATAGAGTGGTTAGCTCTACGCCCGGCCGCCTTTGCCCCCAGGAATTAACCTGGTACTCATTTTTCGTGTAGGCTGAGTGAACCTCAGGGCCATACGCACCTCCGGAAGTGGAAATCTCGTTTCTTAAATTTTACGACTTCGAACCCACGTCCTTCCGGGCGAACCGAGCACGCCTTTACAGCCTCGGCCAGGCAGCCCCATAAATGCACAAATAGACAAACGAAACATTTAATATAGGGATACGTCTATTTTTCACACTGTGAAGTTTCAGTTAGCAATGGTTTTAGCGCCGCAGAGTACACACATGCTTTATACGAGTGTTGATAACACTATTTGTGTGTCGCTATTGACCTAGAAGCTTCTCCTGAAGAACAAATTTAATAATAATAATAATAATAATAATAATAATAATAATAATAATAATAATAATAATAATAATAATAATAATAATAATAATAATTGTACCGGGCGGTACACCTCCGCTCCGCTAATTCAAACATTGCGCCAGTTGAAACTCCTCTACTGGAGGAAGCATGAACTTTAACTACAGTGCTAATTCTCAAGTTTCTCAGAAGATGTGCCTACTTGTAAATTTTGAAGTGTTCTGAACTGTGTCGTTTTCGATGTATTTTTGTTTTGCCTGTAGTAAGAAGTGTGAACATTCTCTTCTAGATGGCACTACTGAAAGACTACAATGGTGCACCCTAGTGCGAAGTGAAAGAACTGGTTTTTCTTTGGAGAAATTTTGTGTTCAAAAGTTTGTTCTTTGTTAAATTTCTTTCAGTCATTGTTTAGGTTGGCTGAATAACCCTGCTCTTTCCCCTTGTTTTGAATTTACCAATCCCGAATTTCTCTAATTAATTTTCTACCAATAATGTGTTTCTTCTTCATCTGGTGTAGGGGTTTTCGTTGTTAGCCAATAAAATGATTGTGGGCGGGTGTTATCATTCCTGAAAGGTCTCGAGTGTTCTGCGAGGGTATATAAACTGCTGATTTTCGTGTCTCTGCGCCACTTCAGTAACATCTATCAGTGTGTAAATTATGTGGCAGGGGGCGGGTAGCGCCTCTTTCTTCGGGCAGCGGTTCATCAATAAGGTAATGGCCTTTTAATAACTTCTTTCTTGCTAGCTCAGCAGTTTAACTCTCGGGGAGGGTTCGAAACCTTTTACTATGTAACCTTCCTCTAAAATGTAAAAGACTCTTGATCTAAATTCTGCCTCTGTAACTACTGGGGATAGAGAGTGCTTAATCCTCTCGAGCTCCCATTCATATTGCTTTGAGGTGAACTTATTTTCACAACCGTTTCTTCCCTTCTAATGTAATGTAAATCGTTTCCTTATATAAGTCACCTCTTTAGTATGGGATTACCCCTTGCATAAGCGGCCTAAGGCCAAATTAGGTTTTAATAAAGTATATTCGGAGTGCAAGTTTCGCCTCCACTCAAGTTTGTATTTTGGGGCCTTGTAAATTTCCTGTTTATTTACTAAATCAGCCTCAGTAGGTTGGGTATTTTTACCCCTGTGTTTATGTCCTTAGAGGACAACTTGAAGGTGGAGTTTGGTGTGGCCTTTGATAGGCTGGAACTTTGAGAGCGGGTTGCTCTTCCAAAGAAATTTGTTTCTGTGTGCCTCGAGGAGGCTTTTGCTATGTAATTGGGAGCAAGTGCTCTTGAGCATGATTGGGGTTTTCTGCCCCTTTTTTGAATCTTGTATATGGGTTAAGTTGGGCTTATAGCTCAAGAATTGTGTGTCTGGCTCTCGGAGCCCAAATCCTGTAACCACTGTAATTGTACATTCTCGATTTGTTGCTAGGCTACTAAGTACCTGTTATATTTGTTATTTCTTGATCTTGAAAAGAAAAATATAACCTTGTTAAATTTTAAATTACCTTTAATTTCGTAGATTGAGACCTATTCATCCCAGCACCTTCTTTCACCTCTAACTAACACGGATAACTCCGTAACAACAACAACAATAATAATAATAATAATAATAATAATAATAATAATAATAATAATAATTTTACCAACTTCATTACGGATTTTCATAACTTTCAGCGTTCAGGCTGCAAACATATCTGAACTAAATAAGCTCCCCTTCAATCCCCTAATGTAACTAGCCCTGTGTCCTCGTTTATTTCCATACCTCTTGTCTGTCAGGTCATCAGCCCAGAGGCTGGTTGGATCCTCAAATCGCACCACCAAAGATAATGCTGTTATAAGGAAACTCCAAAAACCAATGGCAGCACCAAAATGAGGCATACTAGGCAAGATGAGGAGTGAAGTAGTTTGCCATTGTTTTCCTCACTGGGTCAGAAAGTACTATTGCAGCACGACTGACCCTATGAGCAACACCTTTCATAACACTCATACGCACAGGTCGTGCTCTGAATGTCATTACTCAGCACCACCCATACCCCAGCAGCTACCATATTGTCACAGCCATGGATGAAACTGCGACTTCGGTGGAAGCTACACAAGGATTAGAAATAGGGTCTAACCATCGTCGTTTTCGTCTCCCTCTACTTCCCTTAACATTCGTGGTAGCATTATTCTCCTAGGTAACATAACCTTTTCCATTCGCCTCACATGGCTCAACCTCCCAAGCCAGTTTATGTGCACCGCTTCATCCGATCTCATTCTAAATACTGAATTACTTCATAAAGTGGCGACTTAAACCAAACATCTAAAGAAAATACTGTTTCCATCTATTCAATACCCTGGCGTCGGCGCGAATTACACCAAGATTTCGACCTCTCGACACCATGCAGCTTAATAACATACTAAATATCTTGGTGTTATCCTGGACGGAGCCAACATTCTAACCAACACTGCATATAAAGTACAGCCTCGAGCAAACTTTGTCAGGAAACTCGCAGGCACAGCTTAACGAGCAGATACACCTGGGGCATCCCTTGCTCTTGTTTACTCTGCAAAAGAGTACTGTTCACCTGTTTGGGTTGGCACCAGCCACACCACTAATGTTGATATACAGCTATAAGAAGTCATGAGGGCTGTCAGTGGTACGATAAGATCTACTGCACTGAATTGACTTCCAGTTCTCTCGAACATCTGTCCCCCACACCTCCGAGAAAAAGTAGTGCTGCTGAGGGAGTGGAAAGGAGTACCTGCAGATGACTACATCTCTCTACTTGCAGACCTCCAGTCTTTATCTCTAAAGCGGCTAAGGTCCAGGAGACCGGCATACGAAGAGGCAAAACAAGTGTTGGAAAATCGGTTCTATCCAAAAGGTAGAATGGGCACAAGAATGGCTGGAGGCAAAGCAACGTAGAAATTATCAGCAATCCATCTATTGAAGAGCTGTTTTCCATCAACCAAGACAGATACGATTTCAGCTAAACCGTTACCGTAGTGGTCGAGGAATCTACAAGCAAGTGAGATTTCTGAAGTGAAAATCTGTGCGACTGTGGTGCAGTCCTTAAACAGTATACCACTTAGTAGAAGTATGTCCCAAAAGAAGATATCCTGATGGACTACAGTTTTTTCATGGAGAAAAATACGAGGCCATTGCATGGACGAAGTCCTGTGACAGTTGTCTGACTGGAAATTTTCTCCGTTTGTAAATATTGTATACGTCTTTAATCTCATTTCGTTATTCTATAATGATGCATGTGATGCCGATGGATGACCTCCTGGTTGTGGAGCTGCTGCTTCAGATCCTCCAGTCATTCAAAGGCAAAGCGAGGAAAAGAAAGAATTAAATAGTGGACGCACAACAAATCATGAGACATTAAATATAACTAGCATCGTCTTTATAGAGTGATAGATCTTTGAATATTCAGTCTGTAAACATTTAGAGACGAACTAAACTCATCCACCAAATGAAAGTGGGAGTCACCGGGCGAGTTGGCCATGCGGTTAGTGTCGCGTGGCTGTGAGCTTGCATCCGGGAGATAGTGGGTTCGACTCCCACTGTCAGCAGCCCTGAAAATGGTTTTCCGTGGTTTCCCATTTTCACACCAGGCCACTTCCTTCAAATTCCTAGGCCTTTCCTATCCTATCGTCTATCTGTATATCTGTGTTGGTGCGACGTAAAACCACTATAAAAAAGTGGGAGTCAGGCTCTTCCATAAGTTCGTAGATTGCTAAGAACATAGTGAGAACTTTCCCTGTCTTCCTCCCTCCCTCTCTGTTGTTTTCACTTTGCAACGGTTCAGAAAGTCTTATGATAAAGATGAAATAATAATAATAATAATAATAATAATAATAATAATAATAATAATAATAATAATAATAATACAAAACTAAGCCTTTATTTCCTTGTTTCGAGTATTATCTTGCCATTGTTTCCACTAGAATTTGCAAGGATCAACAATCATTCCCACCACCTTCCTGTCTGTTACTTCCAACTTTTGAATAAGATGAACTGAGTCCACCCAGTTTTCACTCCCGTACAACAAATTCAGTCTGAAATTATATTGCCCGACAGTTCACTTCTTTTATACCACTGATCGCAACTTCGAGCTCACAATATTAGTTCACTAATAATAATAATAATTTAATTGGGGACCAACACCTTTAACAGATCAAAGTGCAATTTTTCAGTTTACTTTTTTTCATTTAAAATTGAACTTTTCTCTTTATAACAGTGCAAACTTTTTGTTAATATCTCCAATAGTTTGGGAATTATGACCATAACCGCGAAGCCCTCTCACCCAAGCAAGCCCTTTATCGGTAAGTTTGTGGATCGTTTTCCGTCACTTTAGTTCTTCACAACCGTTTCCCTGATAAATCTGAACGTTTTTAAGATAATAAGATGAAATTTTGCAGGTATGTACATTTCATAGAGAAAACGAAACTGCACTAGAATTTTTGAGCCAGCTTCATTGGTTAAGTTAAAAAATATATTTTCAAACGAAAATGAATTAAAATATAACTATTTGAAAATAATTTCATGAAAAGAACATTCATGTCCGCCTCTGTGATGTAGTGGTTAGCGTGATTAGCTGCCACCCCCGGAGATCCGGGTTCGATTCCCGGCTCTGCCACGAAATTTGAAAAGTGGTACGAGGGCTGGAACGGGGTCCACACAGCCTCGGGAGTTCAACTGACTATAGGTGGGTTCGATTCCCACCTCAGCCATCCTGGAAGTAGTTTTCCGTGGTTTACCACTTCTCCTCTAGGCAAATGCCGGGATGGTACCTAATTTAAGGCCACGGCCGCTTCCTTCCCTCTTCCTTGCCTATCCCATCCAAACTTCCCATCCCTCCACAAGGCTCCTGTTCAGCATAGCAGGTGAGGCCGCCTGGGCGAGGTACTGGTCATCCTCCCCAGTTTCATCCCCTGACCCAAAGTCTGAAGCTCCAGGACACCGCCCTTGAAGCGGTAGAGCTGTGATCCCTCGCTGAGTCCGAGGGAAAAGCCGACCCTGGAGGATAAACAGATAAAGAAAAAGAAGAAGAATATTTATATTGATGTATTTCAATGTTTCTAGGACATGTTGTAGCTATAACATTACTAATGATACTGAAAAATAATCATAGAAAAATATTAATGTGTTTAGAAATTATCAGGGAAACGGAAAAATAGCGGCCATGATACATCACCATTTAGAATAATTAATTATAAATAATGGCATAGGATTATATGATTTCTAAACATGTAGGCATATTATTAAGGAATAATGTGTTTGTGATACTAAGTTTCCTTTTAGTATTCATACCCATTGATGCGGAAAAAAGTTTAATACATCCCCTTAATGCAATTGGAGGAGCTAGAAATCTTAGGAAGAAGAATTATGAGAAGAATTATGGGCGCTGTGGGGTCTGGAAGCGAATGGAAGCCTAGGAGCAAGAAAGAAGTTTACCAGAAGGTGAAGAAAATTTCGCAGACCATGAGGAGGGGGAGTGGAAACTGACATTTCTAGGACATTTGTACAGAATTAACGGAAACAGGTTTACCATTCAGGTATTTGATTACTTTTGAAAAAATAAGAACATTACAGCATGGATTAAGGAGACGCGGAAAGCCATGGAAAGGTTAAACATCTCAGAGTTTTAAATGTTGGACATAAATACATTTAGGAACACAATGAAAAATATGAGAGGGTTTGAAGCCGAAGAATGAACTAATAAGACCGGAAGAGCCTGGACAGAAGAACAACGGAAGAAGGCCAGCGAATACATGAAGAAATATTGGACATAGAGGAAACTCCACACAAAGAGAGAAAAATGAAGTTTTAGCGTGATCCTATGTGGTCAATTCACTTAAAAAGACAAATTAATGCAAACACACATGCAGTTCACTGACTTACTGTCATTGTTAATTAATGCGTGGTTCGTGGTGTCCGTTACTGCAGTCACCTCCTAGTTCGTGAAACTAGTAAATGGTCCTGAAAGTCGGGATACCAGTTCCTAAGGAATAGGAAAAGTGTTGTGTGTGTCCTCCGCATCGCAAGTTCTGCGCCTACAAACTCCGCAACCCGCCGTAGAGCCGAAGTTTCTAGCAGCTACGAGGTGTCTTTACTGCGCCTGGCACGCTCACCGATGACGTCAGCCAGCGATATATAAGGAGCTTCGTTCCGAGCCTCTCCAGGGCTATCCCAATGTTCGACGACCAGACCACACCGCAAGTCAGACACGGAGGCATTCCTCTTAAAAACGTGTTTTGAACAGGTGGACAAATTGCTGGCCGTGAGGTTTCACCTCTGAACATTGCCTCATTATCCTGATCCCCGTAGCCACGTCGAGTCCCGAGTATAACATTCTGCAACTCCCTTTAGTCCTCACCAGTGCTCCGACGTCCACCTTAGCATTCTGCTATTTGAATAAATTAATGCAAGTTCCTTACAAGTATCAACCTAGTACCAGCATTCTGCCTCTCTCCACAAGTTACGCTTGTAATTTCACAGAAGATAGTTTTCGACTATCAGGACAATTTATTAGTGAAACAGACTATCTCGTCAAGATAGAACTAAGTGTATATAGAACTCTCGTATTGTATAATTGTACATATGCAACAGACATTCAATTAAAGATTTAATTTCAACATTAACTGCATGCATTCAAACAAGTTTCAAGAAGAATTCAGTTTTATTCTTATATATATTGTATCAAATCATTGAAACAATAAACTTTATGTTGTGTCACTGTATACCAAGTTTCTTGTATACAACAAAAAGAATAACTACAACTGAAACCGTGTTAAGTCAGCACTCTTCTCCACAGAAATATCAAGTATTCCCACAATACTGCGTGAAATGCGGATCATGTGGCTGTGAGTTCGTGTTCCGGAGATAATGTGTTCCAACCCCACTGTCGGCATTCCTAAAGATGGTCTACCGCGGTGTTTTATGTTCACACTAATATATTCACCACATATGCTTTATTCTCAATCCTTACCTGCCCTGTCCCATCGTCGCTGTAAGAGTGCCTGAATTACTGTAACAGAAAGGGAGAGAGAATAAGTATTCTCGCATGTTCATAGCAAGCTATGAATCTATGGGAGCGCACGACTCCCACTTTAATTTGGTTTTCAAATCTTTACATGCTGAATATTCAAAGATCTACCACTTTGTCGCAGGATAATGGTAACTTCAGCTTTTCGTAAAATGGCTAGCCTTTTTAAAATCGGCCGCCTTTTTTGTAGAAAAATGTCGATTACTCAATAAGATTGGAACTGTTTAGCCTTTTTATAATAAGTCTAATGCGTTACAGCCTAATTGTATAACGTACAAGAAGGCGAACACGATCTCCATCCATATTATAATCATCCTGATACGCCTAGCCAAACTGTAAAATGTTATTTCTCTTGTTGTCCGCACCTGGAGCTAGAATGTGTTTGTAACTGTAACCTAGGCATGTAGGATAAGTGATGATTGCTCAATGGTTGAAGTGACCTTCAATTAATAATAATGTAAGTTATATTCTAGATTAGTTTCAATACAAACCTGTCATATACTACTCACTTTGTTTTTTATTTTAATTTACGTAACACTTCACTGAATATTTTACGTTTTTGTTTTACAGAATCCGTAAAGTGGACTCAAGAATTTAAAATGTGAAATTAGTACTTGATCATAATATTAAACACAACGATAATACTCCTTTCAAAGAAAATACAAAGAGGCTAGACTTTTTGCATTGACATTTACATGTGTCTGCGTTTTATAATTAGGCTGCAATGCATCAGGCTTATTATAAAAAGGCCAATAATTTCGAATCTAATTGAGTAACCTATATTTTTTCTACAAATAGGCGGATGATTGTAAAAAAGCTGATGTTACATCTTGTGACAAGGGACTGCCTGGCCGAGGCGGTAAAGGCGTGCTCGGTTCGCCCGGAAGGACGTGGGTTCGAATCCCCGTCAGGAAGTCGTAAAATTTAAGAAACGAATTTCATTTCCGGAGATGCACATGGCCCTGAGTTTCACTCAGCCTGCACCAAAATGAGTACCGGTTTAATTCCTGGGGCAAACGCGGCCGGGCGTAGAGCTAACCACTCTACCCCATCAAGTGCCGAGGTTACGGATAGTGGAAGCCTTTACCTTCCACCCCTCCAAGGGCCTTCATGGCCTGTACGGAGACTTTGCTTACATCCTGTGACAACTTTATAACGACGATGTAAGTTTTATTTAATGACATGATTCCATGATCCTCCCCCATTTATTTTTCCTCTTCCTCGCTTCGCCTTTGATGTTGAAAACGTCTTGGTTGTGAAGCCGCTGCTTCAGATCCTCGAAGGTTACGGAGTGCAACTGCATTTTTTGTTAACAGCTGCTTAAGTTTCAGCATCGCCTGTGAGCTTGCATCCGGGAGATAGTGAGTTCGAATCCCACTGTCGGCAGCCCTGAAGATGGTTTTCCGTGGTTTCCCATTTTTACACCAGGCAAATGCTGGGTCTGTACCTTAATTACGGCCACCGCCGCTTCCTTCCAACTCCTAGGCTTTTCCTATCCAATCGTCGCCACAAGACATATCTGTACCGGTGCGACTTAGAGCCACTAGCAAAAAAAAAAAAAAGTTTCAGCATCACTGGGGCAGAAAATATCGTTATCGTTGCCTTATCTGTTGGGCCCAGTTGTTTCTATTTCCTCAAACAACGGATAGTTGAAGGTCATGGACTATCTTGGCTACCCAACTTTCACCCTATTTTTCACCTTCTCCAACCATACAATATTATCTGCCCTCACTGAACTTTCTCCATGACCGTCTCTTTCACGTTAACGAGTCTCTGATGAAGTCATTTCGGATGTAATTCTCCTCTGAATCTTCTGCAGACGCTCGAAGCATCTTCATTTCCACGGCCTTTAGGCAAGGCTTATATGGTGTTCATAGAATTTCAAATTCAGTGCATGCCACGCCACTTTCACGCAGAGCTTTCGGTGGCATTCACTTATCGCAGAACACTGGCGAATTTTGTTTCCACATCGGCCAGCTTACACTGGTCCAGTGATCTATATCCGCATTACATTCACCCAATATTTGCACGACGGCCCCAAGGTATTTAAAGCTGTCACAATTTGGCAATGAATGGTTGGAAGTCCTGCAAAATATCTGGCGCTGGAACCACGGGACCTTCAAAAGAGCAGTGAGGATGTTCGGCTCACTTCCACTCTATTCTAGCACTTTCCGCACCTTTTTCAAATTTCTACTGATGCAAAACGACGTTGTCACTGATCATTGCAACAACATCAGAAAACAGTAATGAAAGTAATGAAAAGGAGCGGGCTAAGAACACTGCCTTGAGGGACTCCATCTTAAACTGGAAAGGGTTCTGATATACTTGTAGTGCATATAATTAACATTAACTCTATAATTTTGAATTGATGCTATCAAGGCTGCCTGCATATCAGTTTCAATGTTCTATTTACCAGATGCCAGAGAAACCAGACCACTATTGGGCGACCTATGGCTGAGTTTTAATTTATTTTATCGGTTGAGCAGGAAGCCATTTTCGTCGTGTAGGGAGACTGGAAACCCGGTCTTCACTTTCCTGTCAGTGCAGAGTTTTCAATTCTGGGTTGAGGGCTGGAACGGGATTCAGTGAACCTTGTCGGACAAACTGAGGAGTTATCTGCTAAGAGAGGCTGAGGATTTGATCTGGAAACCCAAGCAAGAGGCTGAGTTTAATCTCTCGCTGACTACGTCGTACTCCAGTATCTATAGACATTTCGGCTTGGCAGCAATAGTGTTGGAAGACCAAGTAGTTTTTTAATGCTAGTGGCTTTACGTCGTACCGACACAGATAGGTCTTATGGCGACGATGGGATAGGAAAGGTCTAGGAGTTGAAAGGAAGCGGCCGTGGCCTTAATTAAGGTACAGCCCCAGCATTTGCCTGTTGTGAAAATTGGAAACCACGGAAAACCATCTTCAGGGCTGCCTACAGTGGGATTCGAACCCACTATCTCCAGAGTGCAAGCTCACAGCCGCACGCCTCTAACCGCACGGCCAACTCGCCCGGTACCAAATGTCTTAACGAACTTTGCGAGCTGATTTTATTTTATTTTATTTTTTATTTTTTATTTCTATTTTATTTTGTTAAAAACGGAGTATACAATCGAACGTCTCTTATATGCCGACATCGTACAACACGGAGTGCCCAATGGACATTTTTCCACCCTACAAATATCCGACTACATATTTTCCTTTAAAAGTAATGCGGTGAACGAACTGAGATAGGGGTAGATAATGTGCATCTTACCGTCACTCAGTGAAAATATGGTGAGTGCTACAGTCGAGGAGCCGCAGGTTTAGACTTCAGTACTGCTTTAAGAACTACTATTGTCTTGAATATAATTAAGGACTATTTTTTCTGAGTGACATTCTTTCCATCTTGCAAAATACTGTACATGATTATTGTTGCAGGTGCTGACTAAGTGGGACGATACTGGCGTGTCCAGTTCACCTGGAAGAACGCGGGTTCGAATTTCCGTCAGGAAGTCAAGAAATTTGGAAACATTTCTAGAGAAGTGCATGGCTTTGAGAGTCACTCCATCAACGCCACCAGAAATTAGTGCGCAGTTAATTCGTGGGGAGGGACTGGTCGAACATACAGCTACCAACTCTATCTTATCTAGTGTCGCGGTGTAAAGTATCAATTTACAGTCTATACTCCTCCAAGGGGCTGCAACGAGATGCCTTTTCTTTCGATTTTTGTCTGTAAAGAAAACTGTACGTTTTATTCTTCGTGAAAGAAATGTTTGAAGACAATCAGCAAAAACACTTTTGAGGCTCACTGCGAACCTCCTTTCTTCTTGTTTAATTTCAGAAGCTGTGGTTGCCCAAGTGACGCATTAATCGAATGCTGCAAGGTGTATTCTCTCTTTCTGATGTCTCCTCCACATGTCTGAGGGTGAGAATAAATCCATAATGATGTATGAGGAGGTCACGTTTATGCATGCAGGGGATGCCGTAAATTTCGCCTCCGTCTTGAGTAAATCTTTCACCAGATCCAGTCCAAACACCCTCCTTCCTACCTTCATAACTATGCAGCAGGTCTGAAGATGTGCTGTCCGGTGGAGATAGTGACCATGAGGGTGAAGTCTACCTCCAGCCTCATAAGAATTCGCACATTCACGAAAGCAAAATTTATTTGGCGGAAAATGCCTAGGGATACTTATCTAGAAATCCATACCTCTTAAATTAAACACTTACTAAAGCACTGAGGATCTAACTGGTAATCAATCATTTCTAAACCGAGCGAGATGCTTGCCCAGTTCATGTCACGTATTTGTGAACCTCATTTCAAGCGATCATTGGCTCGAATATGCTGGTGACAAACATGAAGATGGTTTTTCAGGGTTTGCCTTTCTGGCGAGATCTAGTGTTTACAGTGCACTATGTCTTCTGGCAATGCCGGCCACGAGGTATAGGGGTTGCGTGCTTGCCTCTCACATGGAGGCCCCGGGTTCGATTCCAACCCAGATCAGGGATTCGTCGTGCTGACCTCACGACACATCGTAATCTGTAGGCCTTCGGGCTGAGCAGCGGTCGCTTGGTAGGCCAAGGCCCTTCGAGGGCTGTAGTGCCATGTGGGGAGGATGTCTTCTGGCATAGGCTACAGCAATTTATTACATTCACGAAAGCAAAATTTATTTGGCGGAAATGCCTAGGGATACTTATCTAGAAATCCATACCTCTTAAGTTAAACACTTGATCTGCCCAGTTTTATGCTTGGCTTTGACAATATGAAAGTGACTGAGGTATCAGCGGTGCCAGTAATGCCACTCCTTATGCAGCCAGTCCCTGCTATGAATGGTGTGAAAATGTTGCTCATAGGGTCGGTTAGTGCATGTAATAGCAACTTCTGGCTCAGTGAGGAAAGCAACGTGAAACTACTTCACTCCACATTTCCCTTGTACGCCTCTTCAGTGATGCCTAGGCCATCTAAGACAGCTAATTATCGAGTTGTTGAGGATCCAACCAGCCTTCGGGCTGAGGACTAAATACACACATTCATTTTTACAGCAGGCAAGTGCTGGGGCTGTACCTTAATTAACCCTTTAATAACTAGTTTCCAAAATTGATAATTGATCCTACTCCTGAGATACTTTTCACATTTCCTGAAACTCACTTCTGTATGCCTAAACAAGAACATCTTGCATTCCAATTCGTCAAAATATGTGTACTTTCCAAAACACATAAAATAAAATTTATTTTGTCACTACCTGAAATCTCAAATGACAAAGAGTAGTTCTCCCATATACTGCCCGTACGAATTGGCCGCGCGGTTAGGGGCGCGCAGCTGTGAGCTTGCGTTCGAAAGATAGTGGGTTCAAACTCCACCGGGCTAATGCTAGCATTTTAATATAGAAAATTGGTAGTGACCGATAAAAGGTACTTTCTTCTTACACTGTTCGCTATCCATTCACTTAGGCCTATCTGTGTTCTGTGTGTGTCTTGTGTAAGTTTAGTTGCTGTTGACCTGTTGCATATTGTAGATATATATATTTTACTTTTAGGTTAAATTCAAATTATTTGTCGCGTAAATGTTTGTGCGTTTGTGTTTCCTGTGAAAGTTACTTTCAATTGCGAAAACGGCTTCTGCTGCTAGTAGGCTAAAGTGCGCATCTACTTTACAGTGTCATAGGGTGTAAACTACGTTCTAAACGTGTTAAGTTCAGTGAAAATACAATACCTTTATCTTTTGATCATGATTTTACACACAGTATTTCTATTCTCTTAATTATTTAATTCTTCTCGGACTGTCGTAATCTCAAATTTAATGTAATTCAATATTATTTCGAATACTTGTATTTTGGAAAGAATATCATGTCGATAGATATTGATATTCTGTTTTGATTAATATCGGCTATCGAATTAAATATCGAAAATTTTGTGTACCTGATGGTTCCTAAGAACAGCATGAAAGAATACAATAAATAGACAAGAAATTACCATAATGGTTAAATAAATAAGAGAAACTCGATGGGGAATACTTCTCGGCGTATATGGGTTTAGTACAGGAGAAAGACCCTAGTTAATGAACGAGGATATACGGATTTCGATTACTGGTACCAGGAATTTTATTTTTTTACTGGACTCCGTAACTCTTATTAAGTAACTGCACCGTATTGTCTTTACTGTAGATTTCCACCCTGAACGCTTGCAATGAGTGTGTAGTTTATTGTCACTGGCCCCTCGCCGGACTGTTAGAGAGGTGTAAATATGCACAGTGGGAAATAACCGTACACTATTCAACGTACTCATGCTAGTGCTAGTTAGATCCGAGAAAGTTGAACACTCTGTCAAGATGAGAACCAGGGTTCGCGTCCTGCTATACGCATTAGTTAAAATAATAGGAAACGTTTCGAATGTTACGGTAACCAAATGCGTGTGTATTTCTATTCATTCCGTAATCTTCCGTTATGCTAAAAGCCATGCGAGGAGTTGGAAATTCATCAAAAATCTTCCGTAGTATTTTTTTTAACAGCATCCATTACGTCGCACCGACACAAGTAGGTAAATTGTTCCAATCCCTAATTCATCTTCCTATAAACGAATATTCGTCCTATGTTTTCTCTCGAATTGCAAATTCATTTTCATATTACGATCTTTCCTACTTTTAAAAACTCAATTCAAGCTTATCCGTGTACTAATACAGTATCATTCCACACCATGTTTCCGCTGACAGCTCGAAACACACCGCTTAGTCGAGTAGCCCGTCTCCTTACTCCCAAGCCTTTCCAGCTCAAGTCGGCAACAATTCCACAAGACTGCTCTTCTGTTGAAAATCACTCATACAAAATCATGCTGCTTTCCCTAGGATCTTTTCCAGTTCTCGAACAAAATAATCATGGTGAAGGTCCCAGTCTTACCAGTTACATATAAGCCTTCTCCTTTGAATTCTTACTACAATCCCTACAAAATCTCACAACCATATATCAATTGTAATCAGTTTTTAAATTATTAAGTATTACCGCTTCATTAACAACGAATATATTTCTGGTTCATATTACGGTTCAATAAAAAAATACGTTTTCCTTGTAGCCACTAGGATCTGTGTACTGGTGATATTTACAGAAATTCAGCTGGAGGGGTGGTATTTCAGATGGAAGCACTACTCTGTAACTTGCATTAAAACTGTTTGAAAAATTGAAAAATCGTCTTGATTACTGAAACATACTGTTAAGTAGTAATTTCCTCGAAAATGTAGTCAGTATCCATAGTTTATGTGTTGCGATCTTCACTAGGACTCTCTGCTGTATAATATTTGCAGGGACTGTTCTTGTGGTCATGCAGGCTACTCGATGGAGATGTTTTTCATACGATGAGGTCCTCAATGTCGTACAATGGTTTACACTCATGTTACATTGTGCACCTGTTCACTCCACTTAGTAAACATCATCACATCGAGAGGGCACTTGAGGCCAATATTAACCACTCTTCTTCGATGCCATTAACTTTATAATGAGACAGTAGTGCCCTACAACATGGCGTTACTTTACCATTCTCTTTGATAAGTGCCTACTCCTCAAACAGTCTTCCTATAAACGTTGAATTTGAGGTATTATTATGATTATTATTATTATTATTATTATTATTATTATTATTATTATTATTAGTTATGCCCGATTAAGGAGCGCGATTGAACTTATTTAGTTGATGTCTTTGCCTTTTCCTTCGTCCGGCAGCCCTGAAAATGGTTTTCCGTGGTTTCCCATTTTCACGCCAGGCAAATGCTGGGGCTGTACCTTGATTAAGGCCACGGCCGCTTCCTTCCCACTCCTTGCCCTTTCCTGTCCCATCGTCGCCTTAAGACCTATCTGTGTCGGTGCGACGTAAAAACAACTAGCAAAAAAAATTTCTTTCGTCCAGAATGTCCTCGTCTTCTCGCTGTGGCTTTTCTTGCAATCTTCTGACTAGGTTTTGTTGGTGATAGTGCTTGAATGGCCTGCAAAGCGGTGATTGTCGACTAATTTTCTGAACTGAGATCTGTCTAATACAATTTCATCTGTGATGCCTACTTCCAGAAGATATTTTTCAACTTCAATCAGACGTTGATTTTCACTTTTATTGATAAGGAAAGGTTCAGAATTCTTTTGGTCAATCTCTGATTACTCATTCTGAGAATATGTACAGTACGTAAAATTTCAAATTTATTTCTCAAATGTGTCTGAGATTTTCTCCGAGTGTTGGTATAAATCATGAGAAATCCTTATTATCCTAATAGACTGGTGAAAAAAATTTTCCTGAAGATTTTTCTTTCTTGCTTTTCTACATATTTAATCAAATAATAATAATAATAATAATAATAATAATAATAATAATAGCTTTACATCCCACTGACTACTTTTAAGAAATATTATTTTAATTTTCAGAAAATGTAGGCTGTGTCTTCTTCACGCCCGCAAGTGTTTTGAGACCTAACAACATCTGCCCACTGTAAAGGAAATGAATATTGGTTTACAATACAATGTGTTTCTTTGTTTATTTCTTAGAAGGGAAAAACTTCAACACTAAACGCAAAATAGGTCCACCAAGGGAATTTATCGTGTTTCGATTGGACAGAGTGGTCATTTCAAAAAGCTTTCGGTAGTCTAGGTATAATTTATGCAATAATAGCAATTGATCTCTGCCTGCCTTTGTCCTCCACGTGCAGTAGACTTAGTGAGTCTGAAACCACATAAAAGGTGAACCGAAGTCATCTCCGTACAGGCTATGAATGTCCAAGGAGGGGCTTCCATTATCCGTAGAGTGGTTCGCTCTATGCCCGGCCGCCTTTGGTCTAAGGAATTAACCTGGTACTTAGTTCTGGCGTGTATCTCCGGTAGTGAAAATCTCAGTTCTTTTTATTTCGACTTCCTGATGGGGAATAGAAGCCACGTCCTTCCGGGTGAAGTGATCTCGCCTTTACAGTCTCGGCCAGTCAACCCCTTTCGGAAACTACAGTACATCCTTCTATTATGTAGAAGTCTCTACCTGTCATTACTTCCTGACGGTGAATCCAGGCCACATTCTGTAGGCTGAAGAAAGTGACTAGAAAATAGATCCGTTTTACGTTCCTATTAAAAAAGCTGTCCGGCTCTATGGCTAAATGGTTAGCGTGCTGGCCTTTGGTCACAAAATCCCGGGTTCGATTCCCGGTAGGATCGGGAATTTTAACCATCATTCGTTAATTTCTCTGGCACGGGGGCTCATCGGAGGGTCTGCCTTACAAGGGTTGCACTCGGCTAGAAATAGCCACACGAAATTAAATTAAACCTTGCCACAGTGTAGCAGTGGGCTCATCATTTGGAATGCTACACTTTTCCAAGATGCTGGTGCTAGTGCGCCGTTGAGACACCACTGCAAGCCTCATATGTAGGACAATGCAGTGACGGTGCACTAGGGGAAACATGTATCTCTACTTGTATAAATGCCTGCCTTTGGCGTATATCAAAAAATAAGTCACTTAGAAGGAAACCATAATGAAATTAAACTAAATTTTCAGGTAATCGAACACATGGCATGGCGCTGCGTCTTGATTGTATGGAGGATGTTGCCACACCTCCCACGTTTGGCGGGCCGTGAGAAGTGTTGCGTAAGTGGTCGAAGATTCCGAAACGATGAGGAGATGAAAGCAGCTGTCTCCAGCTGGTTACACAGCGCTTGAGGTGAATTCTATGCATCCAGAATCGAAAAGTTGTTTGACCGTTTCGAGAAATGTTTACAGTTTCTTAGGGACTATGTGGAAAAGTGAAGTTACATTGTTTGTTGTCACAGCCGTGTTGCCTATGTGTGGGTGGTTTCATAAATGGCCGTAACTTAGAAGTGTAACTTACTTTTTGATTCGCCCTCGTACCTATGCGGTGAGATTTTGAGAATAATAACTAGGGAGCAGAGTAGAATTCAAGCCAGCGAAATGAAATACCTAAGAAGTATGATGGGAAAGATAGGTTGAGTAACGAAGATATGTAAAGGAGTTCGGAATGGAGAACCTAAATGAAAGAATTGATAGGAGTAAACTACAGTAAGATGGTTTGGCCATGCAAAGAGGATGGAGAAGGAAAGAATACCAAAGGAAATGATGGACATGAAGTTCGAGGGAAAGAGAGCGAGAGGGAGACCTAGACAAGGTGGATCAAGGAGAGCAAGAAGAAGAAACCCGGACTGGGATAAAATGATAAAAGAGGAATGGTGGAAGGAGAGAGGAAGGTGGAAAAGTGCTATAAAATGGCCCGACCCAGCATGAGATGCATAAGAGGAAAGGAGGGTGATGATGACCAACACAGTACAGTTCGTGTCGGTGAATTTACATAAAAGAAGTCCTGCGGGACAGCCTTGCAGCACTTCAGTGTTTCCAACTTCAAACCAATAATTTCTTCTTCTTCTTTATCTGTTTTCCCTCCAGGGTCGGTTTTTCCCTCGGACTCAGCGAGGGATCCCAACGCTACCGCCTCAAGGGCAGTGTCCTGGAGCGTCAGACTCTGGATCTGAGGATATAACTAGGGAGGATGACTAGTATCTCGCCCAGGCGGCCTCACCTGCTATGCTGAACAGGGGCCTTGCGGGGGGATGGGAAGATTGGAAAGGATAGGCAAGGAAGAGAGAAAGAAGCGGTCGTGGCCTTAAGTTATGTACCATCCCTGGAGGAGAAGTGGGAAGCCACGAAAAAACACTTCCAGGATGGCTGAGGTGGGAATCGAACCTACCTCCAGTCAGTTGACCTCCCGAGGTTGAGTAGACCCCATTCCAGCCCTCGTACCACTTTGCAAATTTCGTGTCAAACCCGGGAATCGAACCCGGGCCTCCGGAGGTGGCAAGTAATCACACTAACCACTACACCACAGAGGCGGACTCAAATAACATTATTATTAAAAGGATCCATGGAGTGACTGGTCACATCTGCCTCATAAGTCGATCTCCCTACTCGACATATTTCTTGTCTGTAGTTGCTCTTCTTCCCAGCTTGTCACGACCGGCCTTTGTTGGCCGAACTAAAACAAGGAATAAACTAAGCAGACCGCGAGAGCCATAAAGTTTCTGGTCCGCACCTGGCCCTCGGGTATGCCATAATGTACGGTGAGTGTCTTGGATGACAATTGAACATCTTAAGGAGCCATTAGACTCTCGAGCCTCGCCAGGTGGTCGGACCATCCTCCAGCCGAAAGTGGAAGAGCGATGCGAGTCTGACTTCACATCGAAATAACTTGACGATGGTATACAAAGTTCAATATGTTGCTACTTCACATACGGAAGAGTATTTATTATCTGTCAATACTGATGGCTGTTCGGTTCTTGGACAGAATGCTCAACGTCGGGGTTTTTGCTTCAGATGATTCTGAGTTCGATTTCTAGCCGCGTCCATTAGCTGTGTTGAATTAAGTCCTCTGGCTCGGGAATGAAGTATTTTTATGTGTCTCTCTGTCAGAGTTTGGAAGTAATTCAGTAAAATTAATCGAGTTACCGTATATGTAACGATTGCTAATTTTTAATCTGACTCCATGGCTAAATGGTTAGCATGTTGGCCTTTGGTCACAGGGATCCCGAGTTCGATTCCTGGCACGGTCGGAAATATTAACTGTAATTGGTTACTTCTCCTGGCATTTCATCTTCATCACGACGCGCGGGTCGCCTACGGGTGTCAAATCAAAAACCTCTGTCCTCGGTCACTCCCGGTACTGAAAGTCACACGCAATTTCATTTTCATGGCTTCTTAAATTCATTTTCACTTTTGAACGTTACTTGTTTGTTTCTTTCTTTCTTAATCCGTGTACCTTCCACGGTTGGTTTATCTCTCGGACTCGGTGAGGGATCCCATCTCCATCGCCTCGAGGGCAGTCTCCTGGAGCGTGAGACTTTGGGTCTGGGGATACAACTGGAGAGGAGGACCAGTCCCTCTCCCAGTCGGCCTCAATTGCTATGCTGAACAGGGGCCTTGTGGGGGGATGGGAAGATCAGAATGGATAGACAAGTAAGAGGGAAGGAAGCGGCTGTGCCCTTAAGTTAGGTACCATCCCGGCATTTGCCTAGAGGAGAAGTGGGAAACCATGTAAAACCACTTCGAGGATGGCTGAGGTGATAATCGAGCTCCCTTCTTCTCATTTGACCTCCTGAGGCAGATCGGACCCCGTTCCAGCCCTCGTACCATTTTCAAATTGAGTGGCAGAGCCGTGAATCGAACCCGAGCCTTCGGGGGTGGAAGCTAATCACACTAACCACTACATCGCAGAGGCGGAATGTTATAGTTACTGGTTTCAAAGTATTATTTTTGACCATAAATTTACTTCTTGAAATGAAATTGTAACGTTACGTTTAGGTAATTGATCTACATCACATGGAAGCAGATACGAAAAAATATGAAGTGATGATGAAGATAAGTTTTTGAGTTCTATTGCAGCAGAACCAGTAGCTTTACTAGTGTTGAATGAAGTATTGTTTCTTACCTCCACAGTATTTCCAAAGACATCAAACTTACTCTACAATATCCATCGCTCCGGAGGATGGTTTTAACACTAAGGACAGATATTCCTTTATGTGCTCCTGTAAGGCAACTTTTCAGTAACTGCAAATATGTGTTTTACCCACAAGAGGTCGAAGCATAACGATGATAAATTTAATAAAGAATTGCTTTGTAAAGTAAATGGCAAATGATTTGAAATGCTAAAAATTATGTGAAAAAAAAATTACTTCGAAATTTCCAACTTATCTTGTTTAGACCTACTTGATGATGATAGCCACATAATATTTATTGTCTACCGTTTAGTCCCTTCTTATGATATGGGACGGGGGTTGAAGTGAAAGGAATTTATATGGCATGATTTACGACCGGATTTCCTTCCTGACTCCAACCTCAGATGAGGAATTAATGAAGAAGAAATGAATAACTGTAAATGAAACTGGGTAAGAAGGGGGAAGGAAACGCCTGCGGTTTATGCATTGGAACTGTCCAGGGCATTTGCCTGGAAGTGATAAAGGGAAACAACAGAACTCTGGACAGCCGGTGGTGGGATTCGAACCCATTATCTTCCGGATGCAAGCTCACAGCCGCGTGCCCTTGACCGCACGACCAACTTACCCGGTCACATTAAGCTTGTAAATGCCATACGACGATAATAATAATAATAATAATAATAATAATAATAATAATAATAATAATAATAATAATAATAATAATAATAATAATAATAATAATAATAATTTCGTGTGGCTATTTCTAGCCGAGTGCAGCCCTTGTAAGGTAGACCCTCCGATGAGGGTGGGCGGCATCTGCCATATGTAGGTAACTGCGTGTTATTGTGGTGGAGGATAGTGTTATGTGTGGTTTGTGAGTTGCAGGGATGTTGGGGACAGCACAAACACCCAGCCCCCGGGCCATTGGAATTAACCAATGAAGGTTAAAATCTCCGACCCGGCCGGGAATCGAACCCGGGACCCTCTGAATCGAAGGTCAGTACGCTGACCTTTCAGCCAACGAGTCGGAAATAATAAGAATAAGAATAAGAAGAAGAAGAAGAAGAAGAAGAAGAAGAAGAAGAAGAATCAACCTTGGTTTAATGTAAGAGATTATTATTATTATTATTATTATTATTATTATTATTATTATTATTATTATTATTATTATTATTATTATTATTCAAGTGGAAAAACATCGAGTCATTATGTCCCCTATTATTATAAAATGCTCCATAAAATGTGCCAAGTAAAACATAGAAAATAAATAAACACTGTACATAAATAAATAAATATGTTAGTTAATATGATGGACCACTTAGTTCTATTCCCGGCTGCCTTAGTCCCCAGGAATTAGTAGACATCGCTGTTATAAAGCCGTGTGCTACCACAATCACGGAAAAGTCATTTCTATATTTTTCAATATCCTGACGGAGAACTGAAATCACATCCTCTCAGGTGAAGCGAAAAGATTCAGAGTGCACCACCTCGGCTAGACAAACTCTCAAAATTTATTAATTCGATCCCTTAAAATTACGGAGACCACACCAGATACAACATCTGAAAGCATGGAAAATCTGCCACAGTTGATTAACAGCTAATGTAAGTAGGCCTATAGTTCTCTCTTCCGCCGCTAAATTGATGAGAGCAGCACCGTACGGTACTCCTGAGTGTGGAGGCTGCATATGTCTTCAGTCAAACGCTGTGACTCTGTGAATCTGCGGTTGGGAATGGCTTTGCCCCCACCTTGGAGGACATTTTATGAGACGCAGGTTCTGTTTTCTGTTCTGACAATTTAAAAATTACAATCAACTCACAACATGCGAATTCAGAAATTTAAGTATTCCTTTCAATATGACTCACGGTGAAAGGTATTCACACCTTCAGTATAAAACTCCTTATTTTCTACTGCTATGGTTGGTTAATTATGGGACTTGGGATATCAAGATCGTCAGTGCGGTTTACATTGTTCGCGTGAAGTCCCATAATTATTGTAATATAAATTGGGCTAGGATTGAAGAAAAAGTACCCGTGACCGGTATGCTAGGTATTACCTCGGTGATGTTCATGGCAAGTAACAGTTGGCGATATTGGCGTTGTTGTACTCGGACACCTCGATTCGATTTTTGATACTGCCACAGATTTAATTTTTATAGGAGGGGTTATGTGGTTATAAAGGTACGTGCGACAGGGTGTGCCTGAAAAAAGCTGTACCAACACGAGGAATACCAGGATGCTAGTTAATTTTACCTTGATATTTGTGTGACCTGGTTTTGGGAATAATATAATTTATTATTATTATAACCGAGCGAGTTGGCCGAGCGGTTAGGATCACATAGCTGTGAGCTTGTATTTGCGAGATTGTGGGTTAGAACCCTGAAGATGGTTCCCCATTTTCACACCAGGCAAATGCTGGGGCTGTATCGTTTCCTTCCCACTCCTAGCCATTTGCTATCCCATCGTCGCCTTAAGATCTATGTGCGTCTTTGTGACGTAAAGCAAATAAACAGACTGATAATAATAACAATAATAATGGTATTATACAGGTCGGGAGACCCACCTGGGGAGGAGGACGAGTAACTCGCCCAGACGGTCTCACCTTCTATGCTGTCTTGTGGGGGGGGAGATGGGATGATCGGATGGGATAGACAAGGAAAAAGAAGAAAGCGGCCGTGGCCTTAAGTTAGGTACCATCCCGGCATTTGCATGGAGGAGAAGTGGGAAACCAAGGAAAACCACGGAAAACCACTGTCAGGACGGCTGAAGTGGGAATCGAACCTACCTTGACCTCCCGAGCCTGAGTGAACCCTGTTCCAGCCCTCCACTTTTCAAATTTCGTGGCAGGGCTGGGAATCGAACCCGGGCCCCCAGGAGTGGCAGCTAATCACACTAACCACTAGGCTACACCACAGAGGCGGACATCATCATCATCATCATCATTATTATCATCACCAACAACAACAATATTATCATCAGCTCCGTCAGCCCTTAAGGCGAGGATAGCACGAATCTCAATATTACGCAGTACTTCCACCATTTCTTTGTCACAAGCGAAGCCATAGTGTACCTGCTCTGTTTTTCGCAAAAAATAATATGTAATAATTTGCAATATAAAGTGGAAGCAGCGGGGAATTCAGTTCGCTGGAAATGTAGTAAGCAGAACGGACTAAGCCGACGACTTGGTCTTAATAGCAGATTGCGTTGAAAGCCTGCAGTCTAATATCATGGAACTTGAAAATAGGGGCATTGAGTACGATATAAAAATTAGCTTTTCCATGACTAAAGTGATACCAGTAGGTAAGAATCCGATGAGAATTGAATGTCAGGTTGGGAATACAAAGCAGGAACAGGTAGATCATTTCAAGTATTTAGGATGTGTAATCTCCTACCATGGTAGTAAATTAAGCGAGATTGAATCAAAATTTACGAAAGCTAATGGAGTAAGCTCGCAGTTGCGATCAACGAAGAAAGAAGTCAGCTCCCGGACGAAACTTATCTCTAGACAAACTTTGACGTACGGGGATGGAATGGATGGAATCTTATTCCTAGGTTAGAAGTTACAGACGTGAAAGTAGCGAAAATGATCGCCGATACAAACAGGTCGAAACAATGGTAGGAGCGTACTCGTAATGAGCAGATAAAATTAGGAATGAACTCGATTGAAGAAGCTGTACGTGTATATCGGCTCAGATGATGGGGTCATGTGAGGTGAATGGAGGAGAATAAGTTACCTAGGAGACTAGTGGATGGGAAGGGAAGTAGAGGGAGACCAGGATGACGATGGTTAGACTCAGTTTCTAACGATTTAAAGATGAATGGAACTGAGCTAGTCCAGAGAGCTAGTTGCAAACAGCGAATTGTGGCGGCATTAGTAAATTCACAGATTCTTGAAAACTGAAAGACATAACATTTCACAATGAAGATGTATGTTTGTATGTGCGCTATACACATGTGAGAAGTCTTATTATATTACAATCGAGCAAGTGGCCGCACGGTTTGAGTCATGTAAATATCAACTTGTATTCGCGAGATAGTTACATCTCTGATGTAATGTAGTAATTCACTGTCACGTATAACAACAAACAATTGCATATCATTGGTTCAACATTTAATACAATCATCAACTTTATTTACGTCACACCGACACAGTTAGGTTTTATGGTGACGATGGGATAGCAAAAGGCTAGGAGTAGGAAGGAAGCGTCCATGACCTTAATTAAGGTCCAGCCATAGCATTTGGGTGGTGTCAAAACGTGAAACCACGGAAAACCATCTTCAGGGATGGAGACAGTGATGTTCGAACGCACTCTCTCCCGAATGCGAACCGACAACTACATGACTCAAACGGCGCAGGCACTCGGTCGGTATTTTTTTCGTAGTACCTGTAAGTAACATTAGTTTCATGGAATTATCAATCTTGGTTTAATGTTAGATATGAGGATGATGGTGATGGTGATGATGATGATTATTATTATTATCATCACTGTTATTATTATTATTATTATTATTATTATCATCATCATTCTTAAAGTGGAGAAACATGGAGGCATTTGGCACCCAAGTGTTATAAAGTACTTCATATACTGTGCCGGGTAAAACAAAGCAAATAAATAAATAAATAAATAAATAAATAAATAAATAAATAAATAAATAAATAAATATTTTAGTTAATATAATGGACCAGTCTGCCCAGCTGCCTTAGTCCCCAGGAATTAGTGGACCGTTGTTATACAGCCGTGTGCTACGGCAATCGTGGAAAAGTCATTTCTAATTTTTATTTCAATTTCCTAACGGTGAATCGATTCTACGTTCTTTCTGCTGAAGTGAATAGACCTATAGCCAACCACCTCGTCTAGACAAACCAACAAAAATTCATTATTACTTCGATTCTTCAAGATTACGGAGACTACACCTGGAAAATCTGCAACAGCTAATGCAAGTATACTTCTCTCTACCGCCGCTAACTTGACGAGAGCAGCACCGTACGGTACTCCTCAGTGTGGAGGCTGCATCTGTCTTCAGTCAAACGCTGCGACTCTGTGAATATGCAGTTGGGAATGGCTTTGCCTCCACCCTCGAGGACATTTTAAGGGTCACAGGTTTCGTTTTCTATACTGACAATTTAAAAATTACAATCAATTCACAAGATGAGAATTCAGAAATTGAAGTATTCCTTTCACGGAGATGCTTGCTTGCTTGTTGTTTTAAGGGGCCTAACATCGAAGGTCATCGGCCCCTTTCACGGAGAAAGGTATTCATAACTTCAATACAAAACTCCTTATTTTCTACTGGTGTGGTTGGTTATGGAGGGGCTTTGGGATATTAAGGTGATCAGTGCAGTTAACACTGTTAACGCGAAGTCCCATAATTATTGTAATATAAATTGGGCTAGGATTGAAGAAAATGTACCCGTGACCGGTATGCTAGGTATTACCTTGATGTTGTTCATGGCAGGTAACAATTGGCGATTTTGGCGTTGATGTACTCGGACACCTCGATTCGATTCTTGGTACTGCCACAGATTTAAGGTTAATAGGAGGGCTTATGTAGTTATAAAGGTACGTGCGACTCGCCTCCTTTCAGGGTGTGCCTGAAAAAAGCTGTACCAACACGAGGAATACCAGTATGCTAGTTAATTTTACCTTGATGTTTGTGTGACGTTATTTTGGGAATATTATAATTTAATCGTTATTAACTATAATAATAATAATAATAATAATAATAATAATAATAATAATAATAATAATAATAATAATAATAATAATAATAATAATAATAATAATAATAATAATAATAATATTTAATATTGTACAGGATTTACGAGGTATAGTATGTCTTCCATTTTCTCACAGTTCATGAGACTTAGCATTCTTTTCTGGATAGGCCTACATTGATTTCTCTTTCGAGTTATCGGAACTCTTTTTCACCCCTGTGGGAGGAGTCAAAGGAGGAATTACATGTAACCCCTGAGAATCTGTAGGCCTACTCGTTCTTTCGTCTTCTAAGCCCAAAACATATCCATCATTCTACGCTTTCCCGGGTAGTGGACAAAATGTGCGTAGGCCTATACGAAGTTTTTGTTCTTACTTCAGACAATAAATATTTTGAATAACACAAGAAAATGGTCTATTGAACGTGGAGAGTGCGCTGTTATTATATTACCGTACGGTTTTCACAGCGGTTAGTAGCAGCCCACTATCCAAATTCAATAAAGTTAAAACTAATTTCATTCAAAATATTTTCAGCCTGAGGTAAAAACAAAAAACTTTAGCATTCCTATATTTTCCCCGCTACAAGAAAAGCGTCATGAAATGAAATGGCATATGGCTTTTAGTGCCGGGAGATCCCAGGACAGGTTGGGCTCGCCAGGTGCAGGTCTTTTGATTTGACGTCTGCAGGCGACCTGCGCGTCGTGATGAAGATGAAATGATGATGAAGACAACACATAAACCCAGTCCCCGTACCAGGGAAATTAACTAAATGCCAGGAATCGAACCCGGGACCCCTGTGACCAAAGGCCAGCACGCTAACCATTTAGCCATGAAGCCGGACAGTAAGGCGTGGAATCATAAATATGTTTTAAGGCTTAGAAGACGAAAGAGCAAGTATCGGATTCTTTGTTTGTTCTCTTAGTAGCGTCTTACAACATTCAGGGTTTACAGATAGTGCCTCCTTTGACTCCACCCACAGCGGAGGAAAAGAGTTCCGATAACTCGAAACAGAAATCAGTGTAGGCCTATTCACAAAAAAATAGTAAGTCTCATGAACTGTGAGAAAATACAAGACATTCTAGAGCTCGTAAATGGGCCAATGACCTAGACGTTAAGCCCCTTTAAACAACAAGCAAGCATCAGACCTCGTAAATCGTGTATATTATTATTATTATTATTATTATTATTATTATTATTATTATTATTATTATTATTATTATTATTATTATTATTATTATTATTATTGTTGTTGTTAGCCAGTCCTGTGGTATAGAGGTAGTGTGCGTGTCTCTTTTATCGAGGCCATGGGTTAGTTTTGCGACCAGTTGAAGGATTTTAATTTTCTACTGAGGAGTAGAACAGGGTTCACTTGATAGGCCTACGAGATCTTCTCAAGCTCTTAGTTAGAGGACAAAAGCGAACAGTGAGAAGATGACGCTACTGATCTAGTTAACATAGACGAATATGGTTATAATAGTGTACGGAAACTGATGATACTATTTGCAGATAGACCCCGGCAAAACATGTGGATATTAACATGTTCCTTTCGGAAATAAACATTTTTCAAACTTTAGATTCGATGGCACGGGTTATTATTATTATTATTTATTTTCCACTAATTGTAGTTACAATTTAGGGATGGTGAATGGAGAAAGGACATAGCCCCACATACACAAAAGTGCCGTTCCTCCCACATGGCACTACACCCGCTCTTTCACGGTAGTAGTATCAAGTGTCTGGAGCACGAGACCAGAGGAGTTACGGAGTCTGACGTCAGACTCGTCAATCAAAACAAGTAGGCTTTCTATTTTGTAACAAGAGTTACGTTGCACTGACACAGATAGGTCTCATAGCCACGATGGGATAAGAAAGGGCTAGGAGTGTGTAGGATGTGACCGCCTCAGCATTTCCTTGGTGTGAAAGTGGGAAACCACGGAAAACCATCTTCAGGACTGGTGACAGTGGGGTTCGGACGCACTCTCTCCCGAATGCAAGCCAATAGCTACTTGACTCAAACCGCGCAGCCACTAGCTCGGATTTTTTTTCTTATTTTACAATTTGTTTTACGTCACACCGAAGCAGATAGGTCTTATGGTGACGATGGGGTGGAAAAGGCATAGGAGTGGAAAGGAAGCGGCCGTGGCCTTAATTAAAGTACAGCCCCAGCATTTGCCTGATGTGAAAATGGGAAACCACGGTATACCATTTTAGGGCTGCCGACAGTGGGATCCGAACCCACTATCTCCCGGATGGGAGCTCAAAGCTTTGCGCCCCTAATCGCATGGCCAACTCGTCCGGTGGAATTTTTTTTTTCGTAGTACCTGTAAGTAACAGTAGTTGCATGGAATTATCAACCTTGGTTTAGTGTAAGAGATGAGGATGGTGATGAATATTATTATTATCATCATCATCATCATCATTATTATTAAAATTAGGAAAACATCGAGGCATTCGGCCGGCAATTATTATAAAAAGCTCCCCCATAAACTGTGAAGAGTAAAACAAATCAAATTGATAAATAAATAAATAAATAAATAAATAAATAAATAAATAAATAAATATCTTGATATGATGGACCAGTTTGTTCTATGCCCGGATGCCTTAGTCCCCAGGAATTAGCAGACATCGCTGTTATACAGCCGTGTGCTACTACAATCGTGGAAGAGTCATTTCTAAAGTTTTCAATTTCCTGACGGGGATTCGCATCTACGTCTTTCGGGAGAAGTGAACAGGCCTATAACCCTCGGCTAGACAAACCCGCAAAAATTAGAATTCTATTCCGCAATATTATGGAGACACACACCAGATACAAAATCTAAATGCCTGAAATATCTGCAACAGTTGTAACGAACAGCTAATAGAAGAATAGTTCTCTCTTCCGCCGCTAACTTGATGAGATCAGCACCGTACGGTAGGCCTACTCGCGACTGTGGAGACTGCACCAGCCTTAAGGTAAGCACTGCGACTCTGTGAATATACGGTTAGGAGTGCTCCTCTCTGTTACATGGCTTTTTCTCCACCCTCGAGGATATTTTATGAGACACAGGTTTTGTTTCCTATTCTGACAATTAAAAATAACAATAGCTCACAAGATTAGAATTCAGAAATTGAACCATTCGTTTCAATGTGGCCTATGGTGGAAGGCATCCATGCCCTCAGTATCAAATTCCTAATTTTCTGCTGTTATGGTTATTTATGTATGGGGCTTGGTATATTAAGGCCATCAGTGGGTGTTCGCGTGAAGATCCATAATTATTGAAAAATAAATTGGGCCAGGATCTACGCAGAGTAGCTCTGATCTGGTTGTTAGGTATCACCTTGATGATGTTCACCTCAGGTAACAGAGCTATTAGCTGTCGTATTCGGAGGTCTGGATTCGATTCCTGGTATGCCGGAGATTTAAAATTAACAGGAGTGCTGATAGGCGGCTATAAAGGTACATGCAGCTCACCTCATTTCGGGATGTGCCTGAAAGGAGACGCACCAACTCGAGGAATGCCAGGTCGTGAGTTAATTTCACCTGTTTATGTGGCGTTGTCGTGGGAATTCACCGGAAATAAGATGGGGTATTATAATTTAATCAAACATCAAACCAAACCCCATAGAACTACAGCCCTTGAAGGTCCTTGGCGTACCAAGCGACCGCTGCTTAGCCCGAAGGCCTGCATTTTACGAGGTGTCGTGTGGTCAGCACGACGAATCCTCTCGGCCGTTATTCTTGCTTTCTAGACCGGGGCCGCTATCTCACCGTCAAATAGCTCCTCAATTCTAATCACGGAGCCTGATTGGACCTCGAACCAGCCCTCAGGTTCAGGTAAAAGTGCCTGACCTTGCCGGGAATCGAACCCGGGGCCTCCGGGTAAGATGTAGGTACGCTAACCCTACACCACGGGGCTGGCTCTTATAATTTAATAGTCATTAATAATAATGAAAATGAAAATTCACAGCCTGCTTCCAGTCATTCGACCGGGTCAGGAATGGAATGAATGAAGCCCCATCTAGTGGCAAGGATATGAATTGTGCCGGCTGCCGAAGCCTGTCGTACTCCTCTGGGGAAATAATAATAATAATAATAATAATAATAATAATAATAATAATAATAATAATAATAATAATAATAATAATAATAATAATAATTTTACGTCCAACTACTTTTAGAGTTTCTGGAGACGCCAACGTGTCAGAATTTTGTCCCAAAAGAGTAGTAGTTACTGTGATCATAAATCTGTATTGTATTATAAGAAGACGCTACGTAAAGGGGCTTTTCAGCCTCAGTGGCATGTAAACCATGATCAATAAATTCAATTCAATTCAATTCAATTACTCGTACGTGCCAGTAAGTCTACTGACACGAGGTCTGGGTATTTGAGCATCTTCAAACACTACCGGACACATCCGATATAGAACTTCTCAACTTGGAATCTGAAAGCCAGCGCTCAATCCCCTGATCCACGCAGGCTGTCAAGCAATACACTTCATAGGTATGTTACTTACTGAACACCCTGTTAACTTAGTGGTAAATACGTTGTGGTGTTTTCTGTACAGACAGCGGTTCTGCTTGTTGGTCACCCTGTTCCGGGAACACTATGCAGTGATGTCATCTGGAGCTGTAAAGATGTCCGGCGGTCTCGTAAGAGTCAAACAGGTTGTCACTAAAATACCACATTTTATTGACAGTGAAAGAATTTTGAATGTTATGAAGCTAGCTGAAATCGGGATTCAAAGACATTTTGCATATTGAAATAGCCTTTGGAGACCAACTTTCATTTGGGAACTGGTTCTCCTGTAGCAAAATACTGTCTCGTAACTTACTTACTATGGCTGTGGAAAACAGATGTTCACATTTTCTAGTCTATATATAAAATTGGAAGCTTTCAGAATATTAGAGTTAAAATTATTGCTCGAAGTCAAAATTTAAGGAAACGTTTTGCAACTTTGGTTATAAGAAGTGAACACAGAACCAATTACTCCGAACCGTCAGGAGCAAACTACTGTATCTCAGAAGGCAGGTAAAATGGGCCCACCTATTCAATACCACACTAATAAAACATGTAACTGTATTTGGTCAAAATCAATTACATTGTCATGTAGGCCTAATTAGTACATGGGACCGGTTTCGGCCACTTGGCTAATACTGATTTTTGACCAAATATAGTCACATGTTTTATTAGTGTGATATTGAATAAGTGGACCCATTTGGCCTACCTATTGTACCTACTGTCAATACGTATCATAATGAAATTTTTTTCGTACGAAACTATCTCATTTCAATTATTCAGCTAGGTACGTTTTCACATTTTCCCAGAAATTCTTTAACACATGAAAATGGAATCAGATTTTCCCTTTTAAAGTCATCCTAATCAATGATTCATGCAGGACGTATGGATGTCAATAAAGGGAAGACAGAAGGTTTCAGTTTCATCAGAGGGAACGGACATGAAGGGGACACAAACCGAGATTCTGCAATCAGGGAGCTTGGCCAGTAAGGAAGGGAGAACCCCCCGACGACGGAATGCACACAACCCTATAACAGCTGAGTTCCCATGTCAATGAAATCCGTGTCAATTAGCAGGAGGCTTTTCCCTGCGGCACGGCGTGGGAACGTCGAGGAGGAAGTGAGTGGGGGAGATCCAGCAGGCAGTGGACCTGGTGGACACCTGCTGGTCAGCCGGAAACAGCCTCACGTTCCACTGCACAGATCTCAGAACAATCACTGTCGCGTTTCCGCAATCCATTAATGATCACGAAGAGTAAGAAATTCCCGCGATTTACTGGTCGTGCGACGTGCCGTCAGATATCTCACCGGCTGCAATGAAATAGATTAACGAACCGAGGAAATCCTGATAAGAGATGGTGTCGAATACCCCTCCTTTGGTATACCACTCAAACCACTCATAAAGAGTTATTTCTGGTTTTCTGTAAGCAGGCTCTCTAGTTGCAGTCTTGAAATTAATTTCCTGGGTAATCTTTTTTCGTTCCGTGTACTGCACTCTGCTTCAAAAAGCAATACGAGTATCGTACGGGCATGTAGCCCTATAGTAAGTTCGGCGTCAAACTTAGCAACTATAAATTATGATTTTTTTCTTGTGCGCCTCTGTGGTGTAGTGGTTAGTGTGATTAGCTGCCACCCCCGGAGGCCAGGGTTCGATTCCTGGCTCTGCCACGAAATTTGAAAAGTGGTACGAGCGCTGGAACGGGGTCCACTCATCCTCGGGAGGTCAACTGAGTACAGGTGCGTTCGATTCCCACCTCAGCCACCCTGGAAGTGGTTTCCCATGGTTTCCCACTTCTCCTCCAGGCAAATGCCGGGATGGTACCTAACTTAAGGCCACGGCCGCTTCCTTCCCTCTTCCTTGTCTATTCCTTCCAATATTCCCATCCCCCGCAAGGCCCCTGGTAAGCATAGCAGGTGAGGCCGCCCAGGCGAGGTACAGGTCATCCTCCCCAGTTGTATCACCCAACCCAAAGACAGAAGCTCCAGGATACTGCCCTTGAGGCGGTAGAGGTGGGATCCCTCGCTGAGTCCGAGGGAAGAACCGACCCTGGAAGGTAAATAGATAAAGAAGAAGATGTTTTCTTTTATAGAAGTTACTTTACGTCGTACCGACACAGATAGGTCTTATGGCGACGATGGGACAGGAAAGGGCTAGGAGTGGGACGGAAGCGTCCGAGGACTTCAGTAAAGTACAGCTCAAGCATTTGCCTGGTGTGAAAATGGGAAGCGACGGAAACCCATCTTCAAGGCTGCCGACAGTGGGGTTCGAAAAATGATGATTATAGTTAGCAAGGTGAGCCCTAACTTCACCACAAATAAGGACATTATCTATCTATCTATCTATCTATCTATCTATCTATCTATGTAGCATGCCATTTCAATATTTAACTTATTCATTTGGAAGTATTCCTACGCTGAGTAAAAGGGTTGCACGAGCAACCACTTCTTAAGCTTATTTCTGAATATACTAGGTGGTAGTTCTTCCAGATCTGATGACAGAATTACTTGATTTGAGAACTGGAAACGATTCAAAGAAAAGCAGCACGTTTCGTTCTGGGTGGTTTCCGACAAAATAGTAGTGTTACGAAATAGCTGCAAACTTTGGACTGGGAAGACTTGGGAATAAAGAGACGAACTGCTTAACTGAGTGGTATATTTCGAACTGTCAGTGAAGAGATGGCGTGGAATGACATTAGTTGCCGAATAAGCTTCAGTGGAGCTTTTAAAGGTGGGGAAGATATGAAGTTGATATTCAAGAGGACAAATTGGGACAGTTAGGATATAGAATAATGTATTAAGGGGAATGTTCGATAAAACTCCAAGTTCTTTAAAATTATTTAAGAAATGACTAGGTATACAAATTATAGGGAATCTATCAGCTGGGCGTCAGTCCTAAATGTAGATCCACCGAGCTCGATAGCTGCAGACGCTTAAGTGCGGCCAGTATCCAGTATTCGGAAGACAGTAGGTTTGAACCCCACTGTCGGCAGCCCTGGAAATGGTTTTCCGTGGTTTCCCATTTTCACACCAGGCAAATGCTGGGTCTGTACCTTAATTAAGGCCACGGCCGCTTCCTTCCCACTCCTAACCCTTCCTGTCCCACCGTCGCCATAAGAGGTATCTGTGTTGGTGCGACGTAAAGCAACTAGCAAAAAAAAATGTAGATCCGTGGTTATTGACTTTACTGATTGAGGGTTCCGGTACCCATCTAAGCCTGAGCACCTTCCACCACCGGATACAATAGTTCGGTCTATTTCATTTTTGTCAAAAAGACGAGACGCCATACACCTTGCGATCACGATCATGCCTCCGTCAAAGCACGTCCGTTTCTTAAGTCCGTATAGGTACCGAATTTGAAGACGCAAGAGTCACATAAACTCCTCAGGCCGCGTAGCAATGGTGTTTTCACCCATTCCCCGTCGTGTTGGGTTGTGCGAAGTCGGTATTTAACACGACTTTGCTCCTTCCACAGTCGGGCTGAGTGGCTCAGACGGTTAAGGCGCTGGCCTTCTGACCCCAACTTGGCAGGTTCGATCCTGGCTCAGTCCGGTGGTATTTGAAGGTGCTCAAATACGTCAGCCTCGTGTCGGTAGATTTACTGGCACGTAAAAAGAACTCCTGCGGGACTAAATTCCGGCACCTCGGCGTCTCCGAAAACCGTAAAAGAGTAGTTAGTGGGACGTAAAGCAAATAACATTAAAATTATTATTACTCCTTCCACATAATAATAATAATAAAAACCGGGTGAGTTGGTCGTGCGATTAGGGACGCGCAGCTGTGAGCTTGCATCCGGCAGATAGTGGGTTCGAATCCCACTGTCAGCAGCCCCGAGATGGTTTTCCGTGGTTTCCCATTTTCACACCTGGCAAATGCTGGGGCTGTACCTTAATTAAGGCCACGGCCGCTTCCTTCCTATTCCTAGCCCTTTCCTATCCCATCGTCACCATAAGACCTATCTGTATCGGTGCGACGTAAAGCAAATAGCACAATAATAATAATAATAATAATAATAATAATAATAATAATAATAATAATAATAATAATAATAATTTACAGTTTTGGACACACAATTGGGATCGCGATTGCGAAACAAGACGCTGAGGAGCCAGAATGTCGTTCTGCATGAGTCCTTTTATGTGCCTGTAAATCTATCGATATGAGGCTGGCGCATTTGAGCACCTTCCAATACCACCGGACGGAACCAAGATCGATCCTGCCAACTTGGAGTCAGAAGGCCTCTCACACACACACACACACACACACACACACACACGCGCGCGCGCGCGTAGACTCAGCCTTTGTTTTACGACCGGATGCCCTTCCTGAACCAATCCTATGAGGAGGGATATATCACTACTGCGTGTTTCTGTGATGGTTAATAGTGTGGTCTCCGGCTCCGTGGCTAAATGGTTAGCGTGCTTGTCTTTGGTCACAGGGTCCCCGGGTTCGATTACCGGCAGAGTCAAGGATTTTAACCATAATTGGTTAATTTCGCTGGCACGGGGGTTGCGTATATGTGCCGTCTTCATCATCATTTCATCCTCATCACGACGCGCCTACGGGTGTCACTTCAAAAGACCTGCACCTGGCAAGCCGAACTTGTCCTCGGACACTCCCGGCACTAAAAATCATACGCTATTTCATTTCAGTAGTGTGGAGTTTTGTGTTGATATGAAGAGAGGTATGCTGGGACAAACACAAATACCCCATCCCCAAGTCAAAAGAATTGACTACACGTGGCTAAAATACTCGACCACCGAGCTCGATAGCTGCAGTCGCTTAAGTGCGGCCAGTATCCAGTATTCGGGAGATAGTAGGTTCGAACCCCACTGTCGGCAGCCCTGAAAATGGTTTTCCGTGGTTTCCCATTTTCACACCAGGCAAATGCTGGGGCTGTACCTTAATTAAGGCCACGGCCGCTTCCTTCCCACTCCTAGGCCTATCCTGTCCCATAGTCGCCATAAGACCTATCTGTGTCGGTGCGACGTAAAGCAAGTAGCAAAAAATACTCGACCTGACCGGTAATTGAACCAAGGACCATCTAAACCGAAGACCACAATTCTGGTCATTCAGGCAAGGAGCCAGATAATAATAATAATAATAATAATAATAATAATTTTTACAAGTTGCTTTACATCACTCCGACACAGATAGGTCTTATGGACGATGGGACAGGAAAAGGTTAGGAATAGGAAGGAAGCGGCCTTAAATGAGGTACAGTCCCAGCATTTGCCTGGTGTGAAAATCGAAAACCACTGAAAACTATCTTCAGGGCTGCCGACAGTGGGGCTCGAACCCACTATCTCCCGAATACAAGTTCACAGCTGCGCTCCTCAAGTGAATAAGGCCTGCCATACTCGCACGGTACACTACGAGAGGGCAGTGCATGCGATGATCTAACGCGCAGCGCTGCGGATACGCCAGGAACCGCGTTATCAGCCGTGGAATGTTGCAAGCTGCACAACTTACAGTTGGTCACCGTCAGAGCCAGTGGGAGCTAGTTAGCCGTGACATACGGAGTTCCGTCTGTGTGTGCAACATTGTTAGCATGCCGCGACAGAGTTTGGGTGAGCCGTTTGTGCAATTGACGGTGTTTGAGCAAGGGCGTATAGTGGGCCTGCGGGAGGCCGTGTGGTCTTAGCGCAGAATTGCGCAATTCATGGGACGAGAGGTCTCCACAGTGCATCGATATTGTCGCTAATGGGCAACAGAAGGGGCACATGCCCGTCGGTCTGAGTCCGGACAGCGGCGACGCACAGATATACGTTAAGACCGTCGTATCTTACAAAATGCTGTATTGGACCGCACCGCGACTTCACAACTAATTAGGGACTCTGTTAATCCGGGGGTATCAGCGAGGACCATTTGCAACCGTCTCCGTAAAGTGGGGCCGCGATCCTGCGTGCCATTAAGGCGTTTTCCACTCACGCCCCAAATTCGTGCAGCTCGTCTCCCGTGGCGTCAGGATAGGCGCTTATGGAAGGACGAATACAGATGCGTCGCCTTCAGAGATGAGAATCGCTTCTGCCTTGGTGCCAATGATGGTCGTACGTGCGTGTGGCGCTGTGCAGGTGAACGCCAACATCTGGATTGTATACGTGGCACACAGGGCCAACACCCTGCATCCTGGTATGGGGAGCCATATCCTACACTGGCCGTTCTCCTCTGGAGATCGTCGAGGGAACATTGAACAGTGCACGGTACTCGTGTACCAACAGGGCGATGTGCTTTTCCAACAGGACAGCGCACGTCCAACATGCTCTCCAAGGTGTACGTCAACTACCCTGGCCAGCACGATCCCCAGATCTTTTCCCCGATGAGCATGACTGGGACCGGATGAAACGTAACCTTGCGCGGTCTCTACGACCGGCAGGAAATCTGGCCCACCTGAGGCACCAGGTGGAAATTGCATGGCAGATCATTCCGCAAGACTACATTCGTCACCTCTACGATCGTCTCAATGGGAGAATTGCCGCTTGCATTGCTGCAAAAGGAGGGCATACACGGTACTTGCGCTGACATTGCAGACTGTACTCAGATAAATATTGCTCTGTTGGTGTCAACGTGTGTTGGATACGTCCTCAAGAGTGTGTCAATAAAATTTCCCCCTGCAGGGAAGACGAATTCATGGTGTTCTTTTTTCATTTTCCCGGAGTGGATTATTTATTGTTAAGAATTGGAGTCATCATCAACATCATACGCAATTTCCAACTGTTAGCCAGGTCTGATTGGAACATAAGCCTCTCCAACTCCTCTTGTCTTCCCATCACTTCTCCCTCTTCACTCTTGCCCAGGTCTCTCCTCTTCTCTGCACACATTCTTGCACTCCTTTTATCCGCCTGCCTCTTCGTCTTCTTCTTGGTCGTTTTCCTGTTATCTGCATTTCATGCATCCTCCTGGGTATCCTTCCCTCTGTTATTTCTACATGTGTCCATACCATCTAAGTCTAGATGCCTCTATCCTGTTCTGTAGGGGCTCGTCTTTTACTATAGGCCTATCTCTAAACTTCTCATTTCTAATCTTATCCATTCTTCTCACTCCTATCCCTATTCTCAGAAATTTAATTTCACTTGCCTTTATCCTAGTCACGGCTCTCTGCCTTATTACCCACGTTTCTTCTGCATACGTCAGAATGTCTCTAAAGAATATTCCCAAATATTTGCAAACATTTGCACAACCTGAATATAAACACCTAAAAGAGCTGTTAATCTGTTTATCTGCAATTACATTTGTATTGGTGAGTTACATCGTCACTGCTATCTGACGAAGACTGCATGTATGGGCTGTTTTACAACGGCGTTCTTAAAAATCTTCAGTCGCTAATAAAAGTTTCCATTGCAAGGAAGCTCAGCTCATTGAGGAATTGGTCACTGCGAATACATACCTTCACTCATTATCTACTGTAAATTTATTTTGAGAAGTCGTCACTCCAAAATTTTGTGATTGGAAGAATGTTCCGAGCCATTCCAGTACAGCAAATAACCAATTCACCCAATAGAACGCAGCCAAGGTTATCAGAGGTTAAGTCACATACCCTAATAAGTAGAGGGATCATTGCCACAATAACTGTTCTAAAATCTTATAATTGATACCAGTGTCGGCGACTGGGGGAAGGGGTTCGGGGGCACTTACCCCATTTTGTGGAGATCACATTACATTTTTATACTATTTTAGCCGCCTGAAAGTAGGATTTTTTAAAAAAATTGTATAAACTCTGTTGTTTTATCAGCTAGTTCTTTCCTTTAAATTCCTTAATTAACAAGAACAATACTTCGCGGAAATACGCACAAAACGTCGTACTTTGCGACTAACCAAATCGTACTGTTCCACAGCAAGTAGTGGAGACTCGCGCAGCAGGGTGTAGCATGAGCTGGAGGAAGGGTAGCAGGAGTATATTTTTGCCAAAGTCATAGATACTGAGGTATGATTCACCCGCTTGCCGCGCACATTCGTCAGTCGGCCAGTCTCCCTCACTTACTATGTCTGTGTAGTTATATCTAGTGTATGTTACTTTCTTAGGTGTGTGGTCAAAAGCTATATTATTTTTAATTGTACAGGGTGTAACAAAAATGTCCGTCACAAATTGCAGGACACGTTCCTCACATGTAGACAAAGACATTATGTTATATGAACACGGGTCCGGAAACGCTTTGTTTCCATGTTACACCTCATTGTTTCCAACTCATTAATCATGGGAACACATAAAGAATGTACCACCATACCACATGCAACTCCTTCTCACAGGAGATGTTCACTGTGCCCTCCATAAGCATTGATACATGCTTCAACCCGCCGTCATAGTGAAACTCGGATGCGCTGATGTATCTCTGGTGTATTGCATATGGTTTCGCAGCCTTCCATAATACGGGCACGGAGTCTCTGGACATCTTGTAATGGAGTTGGATACACAAGAGCTTTCAAATGCCCCCAAAAATAAAAGTCCCGTGGGTTTATGTCCAGAGAGTGTGGAGGCCAGGCCGTTGGTCCACCTCTATCTGTCCATCTGTCACCGAGTCTATTATGTAGAAGTAGACGGACATTAACACTAAAACGCTCCTTCGTGCATGAAGTTTTGTCGCACAGCTAAAGGCACATCTCTAACAGATCAGGTAGAACATTATCTACGAAATTATGGTAACTTCGTTCATTGAGCCTGTGTGTAAGAACATGAGCCCCTACCAAAATGTCACCAACAATGTCGGCCCAAGCATTGACAGAATTCTTGTTGATGACATGGTTCAACAGTTGCATGAGGATTGACATCAGCCCATCCATGCCGATTGTAAAAATTAACATCTCATTGAGACGGCGTCTCATCTGTGAACAGCACCGTTGGACTAAAATTAGGGTTCACACTTTCCTGAATAAACCAATCGCAGATGAGTACCCGTGCAGGAAAAACAGCTGCTGATAGAGCCTGCACACACAGTCAATGGTATGAATACAGCTGGTCCTCATGTAACACTCGCCAGAAAGACACGTGGTCAACACTCATTGTTGCAGCTACTTGTCTGGTTCTGATACTAGGATCGTCGTCAACTGCATGAAGAATTGCCGCCTCCCGTTGCAGCGTCCTCGTCCTTCTAGAGCTGCTCCGGTCGTGAGTATCAGGCTGAAATGCCCCATGTTCCCTAAGATGATGATCAATGGCTTCAAACGTTTTCCTGTCGAGGCACCTTTGTCCTGGGAACCTCTGCCGGCAAAAACGTTGAGCGCAAGCACCATTGTCGTCTGCTGATCCGTACATCAAATGGGCTCTGCCATCTCTGCATTTGTGTACACTGCCATTGCACGAGCCAAGTTTGTAATGAACTCTACGAACGTAGTAACCCATGTGTTTGCCAAGGTTATAATTATCACTGGAACGGTTCATGTTACCTGTAAACAAGCAATGCCGTAGGTCGCATGGCAACAGGGACGTGTAAAACAAAACAAATCACTGTAAGACGACGTAACCCAGAGTGCATGTTCTCCATTATTCTAACGTTCTGTTCTTGTGTGTTCGCTATGTTTAATGAGTTGGAGAAAATGAGGTGTAACATGGAATCAAAGCGTTTCCGGAACAATGTTCTTATTACATAATATCTTTGTCTATGTGTGAGGACTGTGTCCTGCAATTTGTAATGTACATTTTTATTACAGCCTGCATAATCACAACGTATTTCTCTTTAATTGTAATACATGTGTAATTATTGTTCCATTTGACAAGTTTTATTCTATGGTATTAGATCAAAATCTCAACAGAAAAAAGCTAATATTACCGCACTTAAGTTGGTAGATTCTGAACCTTTACCTCTCTCTGGAAATTCTCTGAGAGAGCATCACAAAACTTATCATTTTGAAGCTATTACTTTCAATTTTGATTTACCCATTCTCCCCACTGTACACCTGAAACCGGAGTACGTTTTCTTGTCTGGATATTTTTGTGCCCCCTCCCGCGTTTATAATTGCCATTCACTGCTACTGCACAACACAGACGTAATACACACAAATAAAAAACAAAATAAAAATAATTATACTGGATTTACGTTGTTCTGAATAAAAGTCTAAACCAAAATACGAGTGAGACAAAGAAGTTTACAGAACGATATGAGAACAGTCAGTACTGTAAGTGGTTGTAGATAATTATGTACTATAAATAAATATCTTGTCATCCTCGCATGATATAAGGATTGCGTAGGTGTTCTTCTCTTCAAGCAAGGCTAAGACGTCAGACTGTCATTTCAGCATGTTTATAGGCACACAACTTCATTCCAGCCTCCTCTCGCAGATGAAAGAAAGACGTACACTGCACTTGTAGTTTACTAGAGCAGCATCGTTGTCAGCATAACAGCAGAAGTTGTCATCACCAGATGGCTGGCCAGAGTACCAGAGGGAACCATTTACTGGATTACCTGCAAAGATATAAGGATGTATCACAGCAGTGTTTTTGAGACTACGAACTTGGTGAAGGGAGAATGAGCCATCCACTGCCTCGCAAAATAATGGAACGGGACTCAGGAATTAGTAATAACACAGTAATGAAACATGCGTTCATGCTATATTTCCAGAAAATAGATGTCAGAGATTAGAGTAGGCGAAGCTTTATCTGACCCTGTAATAATTAAGAGGGGAATTCCTCAAGGCAGTATTATTGGACCTTTATGTTTTCTTATTTCTTATATATATATAAATGATAGGCTATGAGTAAAGGAGTGGAATCAGAGGTAAGGATTTTTGCAGATGATGTTATTCTGTACAGGGTAATAAATAAGTTACAAAATTGTGAGCAACTGCAAAATGACCTCGATAATGTTGTGAAATGGACAGTAGGCAATGGTATGATGATAAACGGGGTTAAAAGTCAGGTCGTGAGTTTCACAAATACGAAAAGTCCTCTGAGTTTTAATTACTGTGTTGATGGGGTGAAAGTTCCTTTTTGGGGATCATTGTAAGTATCTGGGTGTTAATATAAGGAAAGATCTTCATTTGGGGTAATCACATAAATGGGATTGCAAATAAAGGATACAGATCTCTGCACCTGGTTATGAGGGTGTTTAGTGGTTGTAGTAAGAATGTAAAGGAGAGGGCTTATAAGTCCCTGGTAAGACCCCAACTAGAGTATGGTTTCAGTGTATGGGACCCTCACGAGGATTACTTGATTCAAGAACTGGAAAATGTCCAAAGAAAAGCAGCTCGATTTGTTCTGGGTGATTTCCGACAAAAAAAAGTAGCGTTACAAAAATGTTGCAAAGTATGGGCTGGGAAGAATTGGGAAAAAGGAGACGATCTGCTCGACTGAGTGGTATGTTCCGAGCTGTCAGCGGAGAAATGGCGTGGAATGACGTTAGTAGACGAATAAGTTTGAGTGGCGTCTTTAAAAGTAGGAAAGATCACAATATGAAGATAAAGTTGGAATACAAGAGGACAAATTGGGGCAAATCTTCATTTATAGGAAGGGGAGTTGGGGATTGGAATAACTTACCAAGACAGATGTTCAATAAATTTCCAATGTCATTTAAATCATTTAAGGAAAGGCTAGGAAAACAACAGATAAGGAATCTGCCACCTGGGTGACTGCGCTAAATGCAGATCAGTATTGATTGATTGATTGATTGATTGATTGATTGATTGATTGATTGATTGATTGATTGATTGATTGATTGATTGATTGATTGATTGATTGATTAATATCGTACAGCGTACTCCCGGTCATCCGAGCTAATGAATGGGAGAATGTGCACAAAAAATTGAAAAACGAAATTTCATTAAAACCTTTTTGGCGTCAGAAAAAGTACATACAGTGTCTACAATAGCAGTCAGAAAAAATTAGTATGGCTGGAGCCCCGTTGTAACGGCAGTTTCAAGGTCTTCAGATATTTCTATATTAGTTTGTGAAACATCCTTCTGTAACGAGAGCCTTTTAACTCACTCGTCTGTTATTACGAGCAAATTAGAGAACGTTTAATAATATCGACAAAACATAACATCTTGTTGGAAGTAAGGAAGGTGAGGTTCGACTCCAGACAAGTCCGATAGCTCGCACATTCACCTGACTGCTGTAGACTCAGCTCGACTCCAGACAAGGCCGACAACTCGCACAATCACATGACTGCTGTACACTCAGCTGGACTCCAGGCAAGTTGGATAACTCGCACAGTCAACTCAACATTAAATAGCAATTAAAATAATCAACATGTCTGTTCCACCCACTGAACTACCCAACGCGTATCACAGCACGATCACGCTCATAATACACCCAACGACAACAATTCTTTAAAATCACTCGAATAGTCCACCACGACGACATTCTCTGACACTCCAACACAACAACTGCTCTCTCAATACTCATATTTCTACTCCAACAACTCGACACTGACTCTTGATGTTTGCGGCAATCCTCTTTTTAAATCCTTTGCGACGAAGTACTTTCGTAGAGTGGCTAGAGAAGGAATATACTCGTATCGCCTTCCAGGAGGTCCACGGTAATTCTAGGCGAGGTTCACAATAGAAACTAGGGGCCATCGCATGTCCGCAGGCCAACCGGGAACTTCCCACCCTGATTCCTTCCTTCCAGTAGACATACCGAAAGAGGCTACAACAGGACTGACAGTTTCAAGAGCACATTACAACTGGATTCAAGCAGTCGAATCCGCTGAACATTCCCTGTCTAAACACTGTGCAGAAGACATTACCGTTAACTCTTCCATGGAACTTCACAGCCTCCATGCAGGAAGCCTGAGACAAACTTCTCGTTACACTAAGCTAGTGACCTCATGGTCGCCAACCAACTCTCCCAGGATGGAGTCCGCTGGGGTTCGTTGTCAGTGGACTCTTTTGACAAGCAGAGATACTATGGCTGTATTCGATTGCACCCACCACCAGGAGCTACCGTATTTATAGTTCGTTAAATAAGGGACAAAAATCTTCACAAGCAATTCGTGAATTAAATATAGTTTTCTAGACTCGGGCACGATTACCACCCCTCGCTGTTTCTCGAGTGAAGTCTCGAACTCAATGAGCAGCAATTTCTAACCTCCTTTATGAACTTTTACGATTAACATCGTTTCATTTTCTCCACGAATATTCGTTTATTGGAAGAGGAAATTGGGGATTGGAGTAATTTATCAAGAGATATGTTCGATAAGTTTAAAATTATTTGAAATAATTTAAGACGAGGCTAGGTAAACATTTGATGTCGAATGCGCCATCTGGATTACAGCCCTAAATGCAGGTCAGCAACGAATTAATGAATGGACGAATGAATTAAATAACAAACACCCTCGCAACGGAGTTCACTATTACTTTTCCTACTTCCTGCCATGAGTGAAACGTTCCTGTATTGTTGTTCCGCGGTGTAGTGGTAGAGTGTCTGCCTCTTACCGGTAGGTTACGGGTTCGATTTCCTGCTAGGTCAGAAGAAAGGTACGTCCTTCTTAAGATCACTGACAGACTTTTTTCGGTGCTTTTCCGCCCGTAACGACGGCCCGCAGGAGGATCATGCATTTACCACCAGTGATACTAATTATCTGGTAATCACTAACACAGTTGTTGTGACTGCAAGGGTTTGCACACTCATAATATTATCCTGCCATTAGGGATGGCTTTGCCCGTTATTTCTCTTTCTTGCATGTCTCATATTATTGCCGTCCGTACGTTCCTGGAGCCGCATGACAAGAAAAGAATTCCCTGGCAAATTTGCTATGAAGGCAGGAAGATACGAGTCACTGGTCGTCCTATTCACGCCGTCATGAACTAGTAAATGTACCCTGCTTCGATCCGGTATTCTACATTATATTCGAATATCAAAGTAAATATTGTACATGCTGTAAATATGATTGTTTCAAAATTGCATGTCTCTTAGCGTTATCCGAGAAACAGCATGGCCAGGTTCCCATACGTTGTTTCCAATGTAAAGTATTTGTTACGAATTTGTGATGATAACGGCAGGCTCACTTGCCTACTGCCATTCACAATAGAGTTGGAGAGTTTACATTATAATTGCAGGTCCCATTGCCTACTGCGCGGTCACAATCGACTTGAGCAGTTTTCGTTACAATGCAGACCCCTATCCTATTTCCAGACAGATTACAGTTGAGGAGTTGTTATAAAGGTAGGCAACTTCTCTACCCCTTTCAGACCTTGTACGCACAATTGTGCGGGTTCGTATTTTATTTATGTCCGAGCTTATTTGACGTTTTCTTGGCGCTAGACCGGACTTCAGTGCTTGTGCGGGACACGTAGCATGTACTTGAGCTGTTTTTATTTAGTACTTGACCACCAGGGGGCAGGAAGAAGAGTTTAAAAATACAGTTCATTAGCAAGATGGCAGGAAGCAATAACGCCTAAAGTATTTATTTATTAATTTATTTATTTATTTATTTATTGCATTCATATTAATCTAGAAGCTTTACTGAATATCAGAATATAATCAATGAAGTGTGTAGATGGTGTAGCAAACGTCAATTGTGAACTTACAACATCTTACGTAATAGCATGAGGTTTTGAATGTTGACACGCACATATCTGCGGGCTAGGTTTCCTTACAGGCAATGCATGCAGGAGTGCTGGGTGCTGTCGCAAAAAGGACCGATAAAGAAAAACTCGTACTCTACATGAGAAATGTAATGCATAAGATTTTAACTGTTTAAAATCGTTCCACACTGTAAAATAGAACATTTGATCATGTACATGTGCATATTCACTTGTACTGAGATGAATTTTTATTTTTTTATTTTTTGCAAGTAGTGAATGAAGTCCTGACACGCACAATTGTGTGGGTTCTGTTTTTCAGCCGATAGTTCTTATTTTGTAAAATAAACTGTAAAAGAGCATTTTAGTAAGTTTTTGACGTTTTGACACCTCCAGATTTCATTCAGGTCTGACGACAAGCTGCTGCTCCCAGAAGGGCAGTAATGTCAAAACTCCTCCTCAATGTAGAAAATATAACGTTTACTTGAGTTTGAACGAAGATTTAATTGTTTTAAATTATTCCCCACTGGAAAACAGAACATTTGATCATGTACATATGTATATTCACATGTATTGAGGTAATTTTTCTTTTTTGTAAGTAGTGAACTAAGTCTTGATACGCACAATTGTGCGGGTGCTTTTTCTCAAATGTTAATTTTAATTTTGTACAGTAAACTAAAATATATGTATTTAAGAGCATTTTAGTCAGTTTCTGACGTACAAACAAAAATTCACACCGCCATGCTCCCTTGCCTTCTGCAAGTCAAATCGAGAAGTGAATTATTCATTAAAATGGTAGGCCTTCCTTACTAATGCCAGTTACACAGGAGTTGGAGAAGGACCTCATTCCTACTGCCAGACAAAGTCGGTGTTGAGAGTACCGATTAGAATAGTAGACACACCTTTTTTCGATCGCTACAAATCGATATCAGTGAATATATATATAGATCGACATACGAAATACAATATTGCAGACCATCATTTACAGATTAACTGATCCTAACGGTACGTCATATCAACAAAGGGTTGAACCATAAGACGCCGGATTTAGCGGCCTAAATGGCTGGTCCTATGATATATCATCTATTCATGGGTCAGATTAGGCTAAATTAGAAATGTTGAATAGGGTAAAATTTGTGTAAGATTATCTCACATTGCATTAATTTTCTGGTAATTACGTGAGAGCTACATACATAGCATTTGGCTCACACATGGCTACTGGGTGGGCTAATTTTCGTGTAATTCATCTTTCCTATAAGTGACTGAAAGTATGAATTATGCATGATGAAAAGTCCAAATTTACTTAACATCGAGAAAAATCAAACGTAAAAGTGATACAGATACCACAAAAATTCATAAGACCAAGGTTGTAGGCCACTCCAAATTGAGCGGAGATTGCGCCATTCGTTATGTGATAAGACTTCCCGAAGGTCTGAACCATCATGAAAATTGCCTCCATATTTCGATATTCTTCGGGGATAAGAAGTGAAAAATTTAAAGATCTTGGAAGTTTCCCGTCCGTTACAGGCTAAAACGTACAATTTTGCCAAATTTTAATTTTCTTGTTCGTCTGGCAGATTATGCCGCAATCTGGATTTTGGGAGAGGAGGGTAAAAATTATTACTTTCAGAAAACTAAACCAAAAAATATGCAGACGGTCATTATTATCCCTTAAACGGATAGCTACACGAAAACTTCGCCAAAATAGTCAATGTACAGGCACACAGTCGTTACGACTTTATTTATAGTCTATAGATAGATAAGGAATCTGCTAAAGGTACAATACATTTGGGCTATGTCCGCTGGACTTAACCTGCAAAACCGACCGTTCATGATATCTCCTGTCGAAAAAATGGACATGAAAAAATATTTTATAAATGGATTTCCATCACGTTTGGTCGATTTCCAGTCAGGTTAATCTTGTACTGTATATATTGTGGAAGAGTAAAAACACCATTTCGGTTCCCCTTAAACCGCTAGTCCATTAATGGAACATGAAATGTTATTGACCTTTAAATCCCACCTTTCGACAGGTGGACGCTAAAGTTTGGTTCAAATACCTTCACTAGTTTTCAAGTTGTAACAAATACGCTTTACACGCACCCGCTCTTGAGTTAAGTCCGGTGGGACTTGTACCGATAAACGGTCCGTTAATGATATTTTCCTTATTAATCCTGGTATCGAAATGATGCATATGAGAAAAAGGTTTAGAAATTAATTTCCATTAAGGCAGGTAGATTTCCATTTTGATTGTGTATATTTTGTGGAGTGCAAAATCACGGTTTTGGTTTCGTATAAACCCCCATTGAGCTCAGGAATTTAGAAATAATTCTTGCCCTAAAACCTACCAAAGGACAGGTGGATTCTAAATGTCAAGTTTGGTGGAAATATATCCAGTAGTTTCCAAGTTATAGACAAACAGACAAACGGACAAACAGACAAACAGACAAACAGACGAACAGACGAACAGACAAACAGACAAACAGACAGACAGACAAACAAACAAACAAACAAACAAACAAGAAAATAAACAGACAGACAGACAGATACCAAAGCTAAATATATTCAGATGGTCGTTATTACACCTGAAACGGATAACTGTACAGAAATTTCACCAAAACAGTCAATGTCCGGACACACACTAGAAGTGCAGACCTTTAATTCGAGAGTTACTGCACGACATATCTACAAACGGACTTCACCATCAGACGTCCCTTTCAGTGTTCTACATGGTTAGACCTATGACATCTTCTCGTATCTCTTATATTTATGGGTTAGAATGAGTTACAATCATTGAATGGGGTGAAATTTTGTACAGTTTTCACTTAGTATTATTTATTTTTGATATTCATGTGACAGAATCATAAAATTTGGCTATCACACGGCCACGGGCCATGTCAATGTGCGTGCCGAATGTCATGATTCTATCCTTCCTATAAGTGTGTTAAATTAATGTTAACATATACGTGTGAAAGTACAAAATCGAGAAATACAGCTCTATTTAACGTATAAGGAATAGAAATGCGACAAAAAATCATAGGAGCAAAGTTGTAGATCTTTCCAAAATGAAACGCGATTGTGCTTTCTGATTTGTGATAAGACTTACTGATTAGCCACCAGTTAACCAGAAACGAAGGTGTGTACCGTCGTTAAAATTGCATCCATATTTCGATATTTTCCGGGGACAACAGTTATACATTTGCATAGCTTAGAATATTTCCTCAAAGGAAAGAGTGTCAAGCTTTCGGGATTAGCACTCACATACATACGGTGTAATTAAGGAAGAAAATAATTCAGTTAAGAAAGTTGAAATTAATAGAAAATGGATTAAAACTGAGGACAGCCGGATAACGACAAATATGTAAATACCAAGTGAATGTATTGGGAAATCAAATGCCCCTCAATAAATTATGCTGGTGTGAGTTATGGATATAAGAAAGAGGTAACAGAGGAGAAATTTAGGCGCAGGCATTCTTAGGTCAACAGATAAGATGTCTAATGGTGTTATTACATAAGCTGTTCGAGGACGGTTATAAACTCCAACGATATTCCGCCAATATCCCGCAGAATGGCCGATTGACGCCCTCTCTTGCCTTCTACCCAAGGAACAACCACGATTTTAATATGATGAGGAAAATGGCAATACGTCACTTCCCTGCTGGCAAGCAGTCAGAGACGTTGCCATGGTAACCTGTAGGTTCGTTGTCGGTCGATTGGTCACACACGCAGACCATGATACCCGCAGAAAATAGTAATTTTCTCCGTCATTTGAAGAGTAAGGTCTATCTTAATCAGTTTACCCTCCAGGGTTGGCTTTTACCTCGGACTCAGCGAGGGTTCCCACCTCTACCGCCTCAAGGGCAGTGTCCTGGAGCTTCAGACTTTGGGTTGGGGGATAAAACTGGGGAGAATGACCAGTACCTCGCCCAGGCGGCCTCACCTGCTATGATGAACAGGGGCCTTGTGGAGGGATAGGAAGATTGGATGGGGCAGGCAAGGAAGAGGGAAGGAAGCGGCCGTGGCCTTAAGTGGGGTACCATCCCAGCATTTGCCTAGAGGAGAAGTGCGAAACCACGGAAAACGGAAGTCTAAACGGTCTGACCCCGTGGTTAGCCGGTTCGAGTAACGTAGGATGGAGACGCTAAGCCTTGGCTGAGGTGAGAATCGAACCCACCTCTACTCACTTGACCTCCCGAGGCTGAGTGGACCCCGTTCCAGCCCTCGTACCACTCTTCAAATTTCGTGGCAGAACCGGGAAGAGAACCCGGACCTCCAGGGGTGGCAGCTAATCACGCTAACTACTACACCACAGAGGCGGGAAGAGTAAGGTAAATTATTAATATAACGAAAGTTGTTTATAATTAAGATGCGATTCACATACGGTCCCTAGACTTTACGGAAAATCAATAGTATAAGATAAAATGGGAGATAGTGGGTTCGAACCCCACTGTCGGCAGCCCTGAATATGGTTTTCCGTGGTTTCCCATTTTCACACCAGGCAAAAGCTGGGGCTGTGCCTTAATTAAGGCCACGGCCGCTTCCTTCCTACTCCTAGCCCTTACCTCTCCCATGGTCGCCATAGATAGATAGATAGATAGATAATGCCTTTATTGGTGGCGAAGTTAGGGCTCAAGGCCCTCTCTTACACTTAACCACTAGATGAGTATACATATACATAACTTATAATTTCGAATACAAATAAAACAAATAATACTAATAGCAATAATAATAATAATAATAATAATGATGAAAGACCTATCTGTGTCGGTGCGACGTAAAACAACTTGTAAAAAAAAAAGATAAAATGGAGGAAAACCGTTCTGGATTTCCTATAAACCCCCGTCTATTCAATGATTTTAAAATGATATGCATATTGAAACCTTCCTCGGGATGAGTATACTAAAAATATGAAGTTTGGTTGAGATCTATCCAGCCGTTTTGCCGTGGTGGTGGAACACACGGACAAACAGACAGACAGACACGAAAAATAAAAACCACCGATTCGGTCTTAAGTTGACCTAAAACAGACAAATATCTGAAAAATTGGCAAAACAACAGAAATTACAGACAGCGGATCACCTACAACTTTATTTATATACAAGTACTGGAAGCCAAAGGCGCACTTACAGGCCTTCATCTCAGAATAGGTGGAACCCCCTATCTTGGAACAGAGGAACATTGAGTCATCGACTCATCGACCAGAGCCCGGGGTTTGCAACTGACATCCCGCCGGTCACACACGTTCTCAGAGGCTATTTTTGTTGCCGGAGAAGTTATTTTTAAAACTATATTAATGTTATCCATATTCTAAAAATTGAAACATACATGCAAAACGCCCGCCCGGTGGCCTTAATCGTTAAGGCGTTGAAGTCTAAACGGTCTGACCCCGTGGTTAGCCGGTTCGAGTACCGTTGGATGGAGACGCTAAGCCTTGAGCAGACTCCTTGGTGCTATTCGACAGGATCGAGTTCAGTCCTAACTTCCGAGTACCCTCTTCCCGTTTTCCCCATCTACTTGTACCAGCAAGTCGCTACTTTCATGTCTGTTACTTCTAACTTATGAATAACATATCCCAGGTACACCCAGCTTTCGCTCCCGTAAAGCAAAGTTGGTCTGAAAACAGAGCTATGTAACTATAGTTTCGTTCGGGAGCTGACTTTTTGCCATTAAGACCAAGTCATCGGCATAGGTCAGACTGCTTACTACATTTCCACCTACCTGAATACCTCCCTGCCACTTTATATTCAGCAGATGATCCATGTAAACTATGAACAACACGGATGAAAGATTACAGCCTTGTCTAACTCCTAAAAGTACCTTGAACCAAGAACTCATTCTAACATCGATTTTCACTGCAGCCCTACTGTCAACATAAATGGTTTTGACTGATTTTAATAAACTACCCTTGATGCCATTGTCCTCCAGTATGGCGAACAACTTTTCCTCCGGTACCCTGTCGTATGCTTTCTCTAGATCTACGAAACATACACATTACTGTCTATTCCTCTTGTACTGTAGAATTTTTCAATTACCTGGCGCATACTGAGAAATCTGATCCTGACAGCCGCTCTGTGGTCTGCAATCACACTGTTTTTCATACAACCACTGATCGCACCCTCCATTCCAAGATGCCAGTGAATAATTTGCCTTGTAAATAATCAATGAGATACTTCGATAGTTGTTGCAATCCCTTCTGTTCCCTTGCTTTTAGATAGGTGCAATCACTGTTTTTGTCCAATCTGAAGGTACCTTACCAACACTCCATCTAATCTTATTCTGTGAAGCCATCTCATCCCTGCCTTCCTACTATACTTCACCATTTCAGGTCTTATTTCATCTATTCCTGCTGCTTTATGAAGGGGCTGCTTGGCCGACGCGGCAAAGGCGTGCTCGGTTCGCCCGGGAGGACGTTGATTCGAATCCCCGTCAGGAAGTCGTAAAATTTAAGAATCGAGATTTCCACTTCCGGAGGTGCATATGGCCCTGAGGTTCACCTAGCTTACACCAAAAATGAGTACCAGGTAAATTCCTGGGGCAAAGGTGGCCGGGCGTAGAGCTAACCACTCTACCCCATCAAGTGCCGAGGTTACGGATAGTGGAAGCCTTTACCTTCCACCCCACCAATGGCCCTCATGGCCTGTACGGAGATGACTTTGCTTTGCTTTGCTGCTTTATGACAATGGTATTTATTTACCACCTTTTCCCCTTCCTCAACCGTAATTTCACCAACATTGTTTACCTCCTCCCCATGAGCTCGGTTGTTCGCGACACCAACAGGAAGATTTCCTTTGCGTTGAGAAGATTTTCGAAATATGCCCTCCATCTGCCCGGTGATTCCCTGGGATCTATTATGAGTTCACCTGAATTACCCAAAACACTATTCATTTCCTTTTTCCCTCCCTTCCTTTCTTTATTACTGTTTCACTGCTACTTAACCTAGTCTTTCCAGGAAACCGACGGGAAACTTCCAAGATCTTTACTTTTCACTTTTTCCCCCCGAAAAAAATATCGAAATATGGAGGTAATTTTAATGTCGGTGCAGAACTTCGTTTCGAGGTATTTCGTGGCTAAATGGTAAGTCGTGTCACAAAACGGATGGCACAACCGAACTCAGCATGACGAGATCTACAACAATGATCTGATTACTTTTGTCATATCCCTATCCCTTACATGTTAGATGTCCGACTCGCTGGCTGAACGGTCAGCGTACTGGCCTTCTGTTCAGAGGGTCCCGGGTTCGATTCCCGGCCGGGTCGGAGATTTTAACCTTAATTGGTTAATTCCAATGGCACGGGGGCTGGGTGTATGTGTTGTCTTCATCATCATTTCATCCTCATCACGACGAGCAGGTCACCTACGGGTGTCAAATGGAAAGACCTGCACCTGGCGAGCCGAACCCGTCCTGGGATATCCCGGCACTAAAAGCCATACGACATTTCATTTCACATGTTAGATTTGCGCTATCTCTCCACTGTAGGTAAATGTTGCAATTTTTCACGTATAATTCATAGTTTGACACAATTATAGGAAGGATGGAATCATCAAATTCTACACGAACATTGGCCCACCCAGTAGCCATACATAAGCTAAATTCTATGTAACTGTCACATTTGTATCCGAAAAGTATTGTAATGCACTGTGAGAAAACCTTACCCAAAATTCACACAATTCAATGTTTCTAACTCAGTCATACCCATAAATAGATGAAATGTGAGAAAATAACATAGAACCAGCCATTTGGACCGCTGAACGAGGCATCTTACGGTACAAACCGTTTGTCGATGTGACGTACCGTTTAACAGTAGTTTGTCTAAAAATAAAGGTCTGCAATATTTTAAACATGCAAATACTTTCGTATGTCGATCTATACATTCATAGAAGCCGATTTGTAGCGATCTAGAAAGGGTGTGCCTGACATTATAATTATTTACAAATCGATAGTGATTATCAGCAGGAGGGCGTCTGCTATTGTAATCAGTACTCCCCACATCGGCGTTGATTGACAGTAGGAATAGCGTTCTTCTCCAACTCTTGTGTAACTGGCGTTGATAAAGAGGGCCTACCACGGTAATGAATAATTCCCTTCTCGATTTGACTGGTAGAAGGCAAGGGAGCATGCAGGATTTTTTTCAAAATTCCCCCACGTGATTGTGTTTGGCAGTAAGGAAAGTTGCCCGCAATTATAAACAAATTTACACATATTAATGTGACTGGCATTAGGCTTAGCGGCCTGCTTAATAGAAACTCACTAACTCGATGCGACTGGCAAAGAGCTGACTGGAATTAGGAAAAGGGGCCTGTCATTATAGTGATAACAGCACAACTCAAATTTTGACTGGCAGTAGGGAAGGCGCCTGACATTATAATAAAAACTCCTCAACTGTAATATGTCTGGAAGTAGGACGGGGGCCTGCCATTGTAACGAAAACTCTCCAAATCGATTTACCACGCAGTAGGCAATGGAGCCTGCTATTATAATCAACATTTCTCAACTCCATTGTGAATGGCAGTAGCCAAATGAGCCTGTCGTTATCATCACAATTCCTCAACTCGCACTTTACATTGGAAACAACGTATGGCGACCTCCTCATGCTGTTTTTTGGATAACGCTAAGACGTGCAATTAAAAAAAATATTATTCACTACATGTACAGTAATTTATTTCGATATCCGTATGCAATGCAGAATACCGTAGCGAAGCACGGGTACAATTGCTAGCAGTAGGCTACAATATAATCAGATATATAATTACCTTGAACTGTAAGGAAGGTATTGTTCTTGTGGAAGTCGTAGACCCCCACGTAGGCCACCTCGTAGCCGGTAGCTCGCTGAATATCGTCTCTAAATTGAGACAAGAGTGCCTTGAAAATCTCCACTGAGCGCATCGAGTCCAAGACCATGAGATCTGCACCTTCCGCAATGCACTTTAGTCTGGCCTCAAACCAGGTAAGAGGGTGTCCATGAACCTTGTAGAAGCCCACCTCAGGGAACTGGATGTAATCAGCAGGAGGATCTACCGGGACATAATATAGATTATCATAAATAAGGTAATTCGGAAGGCACTACATTGGATCTGAAGTTCTACTATCAGCAGGAATGTTAGGGTCACCAAGTGGTTTATTTTTTTAATCATTTGGCAACAATACAAAATCAATTAAAATATTTTTTACAAATAAACATTGAGTTTTGTATCAACTTAACAATATCAGGTCATTAATTTCGTTCAGGTTTCCAGGATAGGAAATAGAGGGCAGCGCCCAACGGTCTGCTCTTCCTCACCATACTCGCACGCTGCAGAATCCATCCATCCCCTCTTATAACGAAGGTGGTTTGATCGAACAAGCTGAGTTTCCAGTTTGTTAATTTTCTTTTCTTCAATTAGCTTTACATGGCACCGATTTAAATAGGTCTTATGGCAACAATGGGTTAGGACAGAACTAGGACTAGGAAAGAACTGCTCGTGGCCGGAATTCAGGTACAGTCCCAAAATTTGACTGGTGTGAAAATCAGAACCCACGGAAAACCATTTTGAGGGCTGCCAGCAGTTGTGTTCGAATTCACTATCTCCAGAATACAGTTCACAGCTGCGTGACCCGAATCACCACACAGCGTATTCGCCCGGTAAATGTGTTGAGACGTCACTCTTACGGACTGTCTGTGAGACAGATCTTTTCCAGGAAAAGTCCTCTGAAGGAGAAAGGCACCTCCTTGATCCGAGGAAAGAAAGGAGCTACGCCTGGAGAAGATGCGAGAATACCGTGTCAAGATCGAAGAAGAGTGGCCCCAAATAAACCTAATCGAAAAGAAGATGAAGATTTAGAAGAAGAATATGGTAAGTTCATGAAAACATTTCTTAATTTTGTAACTTTGGTCTATAAACACTCCCGTAACATCCGCGATACTGGCATGAGTCATGGTTATACCGTAGTTCTGTACTGGCGCAGAGCTCTTCCAGTAACTACTGGACTCATTCATGCCTGTTAGTCTCTATTTATTTATGTTTTGGTGATATCTGAAGTTACCTCTTTTCAATTTCGACACAGTTAACTTATAACTGTTAGGTTCTTCAGTCTTTATTCAAAAGTAATTTCCGCAGGGTGAAGAACCTTTCTTTCTTTCTTTCTTTCTTTCTTTCTTTCTTTCTTTCTTTCTTTCTTAATATGTTTACCCTCTAGGGTTGGTTTGCTCCCTCGGACTCAGCGAGGGATCCCACCTCTACCACCTCAAGAGGAGTGTCCTGGAGAGTGAGGGATTCAAGTGGGAAGGAGGACCAGTACCTCGCGTATTGTGGAAAACAGGGGCCTTGTGGGGGATAGGAAGATCGGATGGGAGAGACAAGGAAGAGGGAAGGAAGCGGGCATGGTTTTAGGTACCATCCTGGCATTTGCCTGGAGGAGAAGTGCGAAAGCACGGAAAACCACTTCGAGGATGGTTGAGGTGGTAATCGAACCTGTCTCTATTCAATTGATCTCCCGAGACTATGTGGACTCCGTTCCATTCCTCGTACCACTTTTCAAATTTCGTAGCAGAACCGGAAATCGAACCCGGGCCTCCGGGGCTGGCAGCTAATCACGGTAATCACTACACCACATTTGTATCTATAGTAGATAAGTAGAGAAGTGACAGAGAAAGAAAGAAAGAAAACAATGATGATACAGTTGATGATGACGAGAATGATCAGGTACTCACAATATGGAATTTGCACAGTTGTTGTGCTGTACAGCTGCACCACCTCCATGTCATCCCCTGTTGTCACAACTAGTTCAACGTCCATCGAAACATCTTCTCCTTGTTCACCCTCCTTGATGTTTCTATTTGGCATAAGAGTGCTGGAGTTCGCCTGGAAACAAAACGAGACATCTATGTACAGTAAAATACCGTGTTAGTTTAATAGCTGAAGCATTTTACTAGTTTTATATTTGACACGTTAACAGCAATTCTTGAAAAATATGTTTTATACAGGAACTCAGTTTGACGTGGAACAGATTTTCTACATTCATACTATTCACATTGCTAAACTTAAGTAATTTTTTCAAAAGCTAACGGGCGTCAAATCAAATGACTTGCACCTGGTGAGCCGAACATGTCCTCGGATTCTACCGGCAATAAGAGCTATACGCCATTTCATTTCGTTTTATTTCTTCCCTTATATTTTTTCTTTCAAAATCTTTCTTGACTTCACGAATCCAGGTTGTTGTTGATTTATTCCAAAGATATTGGAAGATCTGTTTGATTAACCTGTTTCTTTTTTTTTTTTGCTGGTGGCTTTGCGTCGCACCGACACAGATCGGTGTTATGGCGACGATGGGATAGGAAAGGCCTAGGAGTCGGGAGGAAACGGCCGTGGACTTAATTAAGGTACAGCCCCAGCATTTGCCTAGTGTGAAAATTGGAAACCACAGAAAACCATCTTTAGGGCTGCCGACAGTGGGATTCACTATCTTCCGGATGCAAGCTCACAGCCGCGCGCCACTGGTCGCACGGCCAACTCGCCCGGTGAAGGTTAACCTGTTGCCATCCATTGCGTATAGGCCTAAGTGTCCAAAAAATCAATCGCCTCTTCTGCATTGCTTGTGTAATGTTTTCTATATATCCGGCTTCATGGCTAAATGGTTAGCGTGCTGGTCAAAGAGGTCCTGGGTTCGATTCCTGGCAGGGGGCTGGGTGTATGTGTCGTCTCCATCGTAATTTCATCCTCATCACAATGCGCGGATCGCGTACGGGTGTCGAATCAAAGGACCTGCATCTGGCGAACCGAACTTTTCTTCGGACACTCCCAGAACTAAAAGCCGTACGCCAGTTTTTATGTTCTGATATATTTCATCATTAGTTCTTGATTTGCAGAGTTATGTAGTGTGGACCTGAGTATGTTCCGTATAATTTTTCTTTCCAGTGTTTCTAATTTATTATTATTATTATTATTATTATTATTATTATTATTATTATTATTATTATTATTATTATCATTATTATTATTAAATCGTCCCAAAGTAATTATTAATCTACATGAACTATTCTGGTGACTGTACTTACGATCACTACCCACTGGCCTGTGCTGTTTCTGTAGCTGGCAATATAAAGTTGAAAATTGTTTATTTTAGTTTGCCATTCCTCCTCGTCTATAGCTCTACTGCAAGTGCTAATAGTTGTAAGGAACATCGACAAAACCTGGAAGACAAATTAAATTAAGCATCACATTCCGTTGTTTATTGCAAGGAATTTGATGGAGGCTCTACCATTTAAACTTGCCTTTCTTCCAGCTGCCACCCCTAGATTGTACATGTAAAATTTAATAAATAAATAAATAAATAAACAAACAAATAAATAAATAAATAAATAAATAAATAAATAAATAAATAAATAAATAAATAAATAAATAATAGTAATGTATACCGCGCAGAATTTCGTGCTAATATGATTTCATCAGTTGGACCACAATTTTCCTTAGGAATGTATTTATACCTGATAAGGCATGATCGGGAAATGAGAAATGAGGTAGTTCTCAGTTATCTTCCTCACTGGGCTAGAAGATGCTATTAATCAGTGGCTGTCATATATCTGCCACAACTATACAGGAGCTAATTAAAGTTATAATTCTTTCTGTACACTTCATATTTTTAGCTCAGACTTCGTTTTTATCTCGAATTAGGTCGACAAACCTTAAATATCGGTGTATTTTTTTTACGACATCGCCAATAAACGGCTGAACAGAATTTCTGGAAAATCAGTGTCAAAGTTCAAAGGTAGCCGAGTTATTTAAATAGTGTAACGTGACGTTGCAATAGTTGGTGAACCAAAACAGAAAATGTCGAATTTGTACGTTAATATTAGTTGTATAGAGGAGCTCCATACAAAAGTTGCACCAAATATAATTTTAAGCACGAGGAATAAACATCAGATAAGAAAAGCGTGAAGGAACGGTCAATTGAAGACAGAGGATGGAAAAAGAATCATTAGAAAGGGAAGGGTTGAAAATCGATGTTCCGAACTGTCGGTGGAGAGAGGGCGTGGAATGACATTAGTAGAGGAATAAGTTTGAGTGGTGTTTTTAAAAGTAAAAATCACAATATGAAGATAAATTTGGAATTCAAGAGAACATATTGGAGCAAGTATTCGTTTATACGAAAGGGAGTTAGGGATTGGAATAACTTACCAAGAGATAGGGAATCTGCCGCCTCGGCGATTGCCCTAAATGCAGATCAGGATTGATTGATTGATTGATTGATTGATTGATTGATTGATTGATTGATTGATTGATTGATTGATTGATTGATTGATTGATTGATTGATTGATTGATTGATTGATTGATTGATTGATTGATTGATTGATTGATTGAACGCTCCACTGTTGTCTAGCCTGAAGAACTAACAGCATTATGGTCTTCAACGCCCTAAGCTTCAAAACATACCAACAATAAGGATAACAATAACTGACTATTGCTGTTAGTTGAGGTGAGCTCTGTCTCTCTTCTATTGCCAGTCATCAGGCACTGCTTACATGTCTGTCTGTTAGCTCATCAGCCCAGAGGCCGGTTGGATCCTCAAATAGCACCAAAAAGGCCATGCAGTTTTAGGAAAACCTCAAAAACCAATGGGAGCACCAAAATGAGGCGTACTAGGCAAGATGACGAGTGAGGTAGTTTCCCATTGCTTTCCTCACTGGTCGAGAAAGTGCTATTGCAGCACGACCAACCCTATGAGCAACACCTTTCATAATAATCAGACGTACTGGTTGTGTTTTGTATGCCATTACTCAGAACTACCCATACCCCAGCAGCTTCCATATTGTCACAGCCATGGATGAGGCTGGGATTTCGGTGAAAGCTACACTTGGCTCTGGCCTGTGCCATGAGATGGACGCAAAAGTACTGTATCCATCAAGAAATGACAGCAGGCAGACTACTTACATATATAATCTTATATGAGGAAAGATACGACTTTTTGTTGACGATGTTGTACTGTATAGTGTAATAAATAACTTACAGGACTGTGAGCGACTACAGACAGATCTCGACAATATGATATGCTGCTAAACGGGACGAAATGTCAGATTGTAAGATTCACCAAGAGAATAAGTCCTCTTAATTTTAACCATTGTACCGATGGAGTGAAATTACGTCCCTGTGAGTATCAAGGTCTTAACGAATCCACAATGACGCACACGAGATGCTGTCAGTTGGTACCTTTATTTTATTCACATCTATTTATAAATTAAACACACACATAACCTTAATCACTGCTGTCACAAACAAAACACTCACATCACAGGCCGCCATTTTAAAAACAACAGACTGTCACTTCAATATGGAGACTGAAACTATTGCATGTCACACGAGATAAATATTCTTGCTGCACCATAACTCTACTGAACAATACCACGTTTAGCAACCACTCGTCAACCAATGACTCTCTATCACCGTCAAGATCGTCTCCTTATATATGTCCTGGCCAGGCTTCCAGAAAAATACATTACCAAAAAACTAACTTCGTGAAAATTCTAGAGTTTTATAGAGTATTCTAATGTACAGACCAGGGGAGTTGGCCGTGCAGTTAGGAGCGCGCAGCTTTGAGCTTGCATCCGGGAGATAGTGGGTTCGAACCCAACTGTCGGCAGCCCTGAAGATGGTATTCCGTGGTTTCCCATTTTCACACCAGGCAAATGGTGGGGCTGTACCTTAATTAAGGCCATGGCCGCTTCCTTTCCACTCGTAGGACATTCCTATCCCATCGTCGCCATGAGACATATATGTGATGGTGAGACGTAAAGCCAATTGTAAAAAAAAAAAAAAAAGATAATGTACAGAATATTCTTCATCGTTCTCGTCACCTATTACCATTCTGGAAGTTATGGTGTGTTTCAGAATCGTGGATTAAAAATTATATATACAGGTAAGAATAAATTATATAATATTAATTTACAGGTATTTACATTAACTGAACTCATATGAATATTTGTGTACAGCACATGCTTCATGACATAACCTCACAAACAGCGCGATCATGTTCATATGACGTAATAATAATACTAGTACTAAATGGATGTAACACAACATAGCTATACATACAAGTAACAACAACAATAATAATAATAATAATAATAATAATAATAATAATAATAATAATAATAATAATAATAATAATAATAATAATAATAATAATAATTCGAGCTCGTTCTTGCATTATTTACCCATGGGCCGGAGAATATTGTTTTCATGTTATATCTATTTATCGCACTAGCGTCAGTATTACTATAAGGAATGGGGTAATCACACTAACAAAGTTGTAAATAAACTTCACATGGATATGAGAGTACTCAAGGGTTGTAGTAAGGATGTAAAGGAGAGGGCGTATAAAGTCTCTGGAAAGACCACAATTTTTAGAGTACGGTTTCATGTGGGATCCCTAAACAGGCAAGAGAAGCCGCGGCAGACCAAGAAGAAGATGGGCGGACGAACTTCAGGCAGCTGCTGTACTAGGACCACACTCCACTAGGACAGCGCGATCCAGAACTGATTGGAGAGGGATGGAAAGACAGTGGTTCAAGTAAAATTGGAAAGCGAAAAGGAAAATGAAAAAGTGGTAAAATAAGGGTTATGAAATAGATTTATACACAGAAAGCTTACAAGAGTGTAATGAATAGTGTTGAATTAAGGACTAAATATAGAATTAGAGACGCTAAATCTCACACAAGGCAAGGAGAAATGTTGAAAGTAGATGTAAGCTTAGCCAGTGGAGAAAGACTATCAAAAGTGGCATAAACAACCCCCTCACGTGACTAGGGCAGCACGCGAGAACAGTCAAACACAGCTCCCCTTCAAGAGGGCGGCCACTGACCTTCGTGGGACACCACACACTTATTCACTCAGTTTTTTGGGCCTTTGCTTTGATTAGGCCTACTTGGTACGAGAACTGAAAAAGGTGCAAACGAAAACAGATCGATTTTTTTCTGGGTGATTTCCGACAAAAGAGTCGTGTAACGAAAATGTTGCAACTTTGGGCGGGGAAGACTTGGGAGTAGGGAGACGAGCTACTCGACTATGCGGTATGTTTCGAACTGTCAGTGGAGATATGGCGATGAATGACATTAATAGACGAATAAACTTGAGTGAAGCTTTTAAAAGTAGGAAATAGTCTAATATGAAGATCAGGTTGGAATTCACAAATTGGTGCAAATGTTGTTCTAGGACGCGGAATAAGGGATCGGAATAACTTATTAAGAGAAATGTTCGCTACATTTCCAAGTTCTACAAAAACATTTAAATAAAATGCAAAGTAAACAACTGATAGGGAATCTGCCATCTGGGTGACAGACCTAAATTCATATAATTTATTATTGCTTTATTTATTTATTTATTTATTTATTTATTTATTTATTTATTTATTTATTTACTTATTTATTTATTTATTTATTTATTTATTTATTTATTTATTTATTTATTTATTTATTTATTTATTTATTTATTTATTTATTTATTTATTTATTTATTTATTGGGAGGGATCTTTGCGGCAACGTGTGTTCAATAACATGTTCGAATATCTGGAAGACAGTTATGAACAACTCGTGAGATATGAGGGTGCACAGTTTGAATACATGCTGTACTGGCGCAGTTAGATACGTGTTACCATCGTCGCCTTACATGTTATAATGACGTATCTTGATGTTCAGAATACAGTATGTTTGTAACTTCGTTACTCTTTGTTTTGTCGCGAAATGTAAGCGAAGGTCGAATCAATAAGGAATTGAGGAGCTCAAAATCACCAGTGCGCAATGATTATATGGAACGTAGGAAAACTGATTGCACAAAGAATCGATGTAATACACCATTCATTTTTCAGAAATGAAACACGGACTTAATTAGGTGTAAAATTACACTAACAAACCAAACCAAATTGCATGGTGCAACAGCCCCGAAGGGCCTTGGCCTACCAAGCGACCGCTGCTCAGCCAGAAGGCCTACAGATTACGAGATGTCGTGTGCCCAGCACGACGATTCCTTTCGGCCATTATTCTTGGCTTTCTAGACCGAAATCGCACTACCAGGCGCAATATAAATGTTCTCTTACCGTCTTACCAATAAAAAGTCCTTATACAGTTGTTTAACTCTTGTTTAGTTAAACAGTGAATAAACCCTGTATAAGCATTTTATATTTTTCTTACTAATAAACGAGGTATACGCATTGTATTACTATACAGCACGTATACACTCGTGCCAAGGCGTAGGAATCTCTTCCTGCAGTTCACTGACTTATTTCGCACGTTCACCGCCTTTATGATCGCTTCTGCTGGTTATCTACGAGCAAAACTTTCCGGAAAGTCGCACAGTAGCACGGCATATCGTAAAGGCAGTGACAACACTAAGTGAGACAGCTGGAAATTGGCTTATACTGATATCAACATTTCTTCAACTTGCTAATGAACGCAAAAAAAAAAAAAAAAAAAAAAAAAAATGGAAAGATCAATAGCTCCTAACTGGGATAGTACGGAAAACGCAAGCAGTTGAAAAGGGTAGGCCTACACATTCCAAAATCCTTACTTTTCAGGAGAAAGGAAAACCTGTTTTGTAGCTAAACGAAAGGTTTGATCAAAAAAGTTTCTATTAGGCATTTCTACATCATATTTCTGCGTATTCAACTACAAAGTATGGAAATCATATTACGTATGGTTTTCAAGTTATGCCGTTCTTTATCTCGAGGAATATGTCCCATTTTATAGGTACTCAAATTTGAGAAAGATCTTTGTAGGGGCGGATAATGTATAATAAAATCGCAATTTCAAAAGTCTATTAAGCATTAATACATTATTACACAAACATACGCCCAACCATCATTTCTTTTATAACTTAGTTATTCATTGTCATTCCATGAGACAGCTGGAAATTGACTTATATTGATATCAACATTTCTTCAGCTTGCTTGTGTAATGAACGCAAAAAAATAAATAGAAAAGCTAAGAAAAGATCAAAAGCTCCTAACTGGGGTAGTACGGAAAACGTAAGCAATTGTAATTGAATCGGCGAGTTGAAAAGGGTACACATTCCAAAATCCTTACTTTTCAGGAGAAAGGAAAAACTGTTTTGTAGCTTAAAGGAAAGGTTTGATCAAAAAAGTTTCTATTAGGCATTTATACATCATATTTTTGCGTATTCAACTACAAAGTATGAAAATCATATTACGTATGGTTTTCAAGTTATGCCATTTTTTATCTCGAGGAATATGTCCCATTTTATAGGTACTCAAATTTGAGAAAGATCTTTGTAGGGGCAGATAATGTATAACAAACTCGCAATATCAAAAGTCTATTAAGCAGTAACACATTATTACACAAAAATACGCCCAGCCATAATTTCTTTTATAGTTATTCATTGCCATTTCGTCTCTTTAAAGTGTTTTACTTTACGAAGATGTCTAGCCTCCATAACCTCTGAATGGTGTATGTCTTCTATGTTTAAAATATCGTGAAGATCATCAACGTTATCGTACATTCTTTCAATATGTGTCCAATGTTAAATGGATAAGTGGAATATTTCACTACGATTATATTACTGTAGACAATAAATACCACGAAAATAAACTGCTCACTCGTTTCTTTTTCCGCTACTCACTGTTATACAATGCTTATACAAAGATCCTGGTCTGTATAAGCAGTTCAATGAATAACTATAACAGATGTATACACAGGAGGCTTATACACGGTTTATTAGTAACGAATTTCAAATAAACAGTGTATAAACTTTATATAAAAGTTATACACCTTTTATTAGTAAGACGGTTAGTTAATTACCATTGAATACCGTTGTAAAATTATCAATACTTTGACCTTCTGGAAGAAAATAGATTGCTTATTCCAGCTGTACTTAAGCCTCATAAGTATTCCAGAAAGCTGTGACAAAGATTCAGATGTCTCTGCCAGTAACAACGTTACGGGAGATTGGCATCATAGCGTTAAGGGGCTCACTGATAATTCTAAGAAATCACTGTTACAATTAGGTTAGCTTCAACATTTCTCAAGTACAGAATATCTATTTCGCTTCTAAATATACATGTAAAGTATACTTTGTCGCAAGGCAGCCTCTGCATGAGAGGAAGTATTTCATAAAATAATATAATAATAATAATGTTATTTCTTTTATGTCCCACTAACTTCTTTGACGGTTTTCAGAGACGCCGAGGTGCCGGAATTTAGTCCCGCAGGAGTTCTTTTACGTGCCAGTAAATCTACCGACAGGAGGCTGACGTATTTGAGCACCTTCAAATACCACCGGACTGAGCCAGGATCGAACCTGCCAAGTTGGGGTCAGAAGGCCAGCGCCTCAACCGCCTGAGCCACTCAGCCCGGCAGGAATTATCTGGTATATATAGTTTACATATACTGTATGTATTTTAATATAAAATTTATTTAATAAATCTCTGTAAATAAACCTCGAATTTAATTTAATTTCACGTCTCTCACCCATTATGTTGACAGCCCAAAACAAAATCTGATGATATACCTCCGGAAGAAAAGTACTTCCCTCTTTCCTTCTAATGGTCTGACGTCACACTACACTAACATTTTCACTGATAATGGTAGAGCAAAGGGCTAGGAAGCGGAATTAGTCACCGTGTGCTTAATTAAGTTCCACGCGTGGACAGGGAAAACCATGAAAAACAAACTTCAAGGATGAAAAGCATAACAGTAGTGAAATGAACAGTGGAAACTTCAACTCTAAGGTAAGTAAATTCGTATCCTCGCCCCGAGGTACACCCCCATGGACGTGAGCTGCATGTACCATTTTAACAATTCACCAGCCCTGGCACTATCGGGAATCAAACCCGGACGTACGAAGAC